>NC_043022.1:3161572-3164347 GCF_006345805.1 Octopus sinensis
AGGCCCTGTGTCTGTAATAGAAAAGACTATAATTGAAACCGCTTAACGGTATTTTCGTCCATATTTCTTGGTCTACATTATCCTATATTCATTCATTTCATTTACTCTTTTACTTGTTTCAGTCATTTGACTGTGGCCATGCTGGAGCACCGCCTTTAGTCGAGCAAATCGACCCCCAGGACTTATTCTTTGTAAGCCTAGTACTTATTCTATCAGTCTCTTTTGCCGAACCGCTAAGTGACGGGGACGTAAACACACCAGCATCGGTTGTCAAGCGATATTGGGTGAGGGAGGCAAACACAGACACACAAACATACACACCATATATTATATATATATATATATATATATATATATATATATATATAGCAATTAAGGACAACTACTTAATAAGTAATTAGTAATTTTTTGGTAGAAATGACTGATTGTCCCTCTTAGCGTATGGCGTGTATGTAGAATGCCTCCTGGCATGTATGTATAATGCCCTCTATAAGAAATATATATATATATATATATTATATATATATATATATACGACGGGCTTCTTTCAGTTTCCATCTACCAAATCCACTCACACAAGGCTTTGGTCGGCCCGAGGCTATAGCGGAAAGACACTTGCCAAGGTGCCACGCAGTGGGACTGAACCCGGAGCCATGTGGTTGGTAAGCAAGCTACTTACCACACAGCCACTCCTGCGCCTATGTGTAATTTT
Organism: Octopus sinensis; assembly: GCF_006345805.1. Lineage (NCBI taxonomy): Eukaryota > Metazoa > Mollusca > Cephalopoda > Octopoda > Octopodidae > Octopus > Octopus sinensis. Next base: position 3,162,285 of record NC_043022.1, read on the forward strand.
TCAAACAATCTTTGGGCACTTGTTATGGTTATGGTATTGACTTATAAAAATGTTTTATATACTTTATCTGTATATCATGGTTACATAACAAAATACCGCCTTTCTACAGTGTCATTAATGTTAGCGCATTAGGGCAGTACCATATTTAGACCTCAGCCGACCAACCTACAGTCTAAGGTCTCATAATTAAAAGACATATTTTTAAAAATTACGATATCTTCTTGTAGCAATTTTTATTTTAAAGAGAGCTTCATTCATATTTATATGATCTAAAGCACCACCAATTCTAAATCTAGGCACAGTGTTAGGATGTAGTTTAAGCAAGATTTAGCCGCTATTTATAGCAGATCTAGCGACTGTGGAGAGGCTCCGACTCAGGCCTCGTTGGTTCGAATGCATGTTTGATGTTTGGCTTATATTTCTCGACTTTCTCACCAATGGACAAAGAAGCGGTTTCAAACCTGGAATCAAGGCGCTTTGATTGGAATTTACACATCATCTACAGTGTTTGTTTGTTATTTCTTTACAGCCCACAAGGGGTTACACACAGAGAGGACAAACGGATTAAGTCGATTATATCGACCCAGTGCGTAACTGGTACTTATTTAATCGACCCACGAAAGGATGAAAGGCAAAGTCGACCTCGGCGGAATTTGAACTCGGAACGTAACAGCAGACGAAATACCTACTATTTATTTACTACCCACAAGGGGATAAACACAGAGGGAACAAACAAGGACAGACAAACGGATCAAGTCGATTACATCGACCCCAGTGCGTAACTGGTACTTAATTTATTGACCCTGAAAGGATGAAAGGCAAAGTCGACCTCGGCGTAATTTGAACTCAGAACGTAACGGCAGACGAAATACCTATTTCTTTATTACCCACAAGGGGCTAAACACAGAGGGGACAAACAAGGACAGACATAGGTATTAAGTCGATTACATCGACCCCAGTGCGTAACTGGTACTTAATTTATCGAACCCCGAAAGGATGAAAGGCAAAGTCGACCTCGGCGGAATTTGAACTCAGAACGTAACGGCAGACAAAATACCGCTAAGCATTTCGCCCGGCGCGCTAACGTTTCTGCCAGTTCGCCACATTCAGTGTTTGTATGCATGTATATGCAACTGCATGCATTCATGGGTATATGTATGCGTGTAAGCACTGTGTGTATGAATGCATGTAATCGTTGTATGGATGCATGAAAAGATGTATGTATATGTGCACACGCATACATTTGTGTATGCGTGGAATGTCATTGCATGTGTGGATATACTCTTTACTCTTTTACTTGTTTCAGTCATTTGACTGCGGCCATGCTGGAGCACCACCTTTAGTCGAGCAAATCGACCCCGGGACTTATTCTTTGTAAGCCCAGTACTCATTCTATCGCTCTCTTTTGCCGAACCGCTAAGTGACGGGGGACGTAAACACACCAGCATCGGTTGTCAAGCAATGCTAGGGGGACAAACACAGACACACACACTTATATATACATATATACGACAGGCTTCTTTCAGTTTCTGTCTACCAAATCCACTCACAAGGCATTGGTTGGCCCGGGGCTATAGCAGAAGACACTTGCCCAAGATGCCACGCAGTGGGACTGAACCCGGAACCATACAAGCTACTTACCACACAGCCACTCCTGCACCTATATATATATATATTTTTTTTTATTTATTTGTGTGTATTTTATACTTTTACTTGTTTCAGTAACTTTGACTGCGGCCATACTGGAGCACTACCTTAAAGGGTTTTAGACGAATAAATCGACCCCCTCCCCCACCAGGCCTTATTCTTTGCAAGCCTAGCACTTATTTTATCGGAGCTCTTTTGCCGAACCGCAAAGTTACGCGGACATATAAACACATCAGTATCAGTTGTCAAGCAATGACGGATACACATACAAACACACACACACACACACACACGCACACATATACACATGGGCTTCTTTCAGTTTCCGTCTACCAAATCCACTCACAAGGCTTCGGTCGGCCCCAAAACTTATAGTAGAGGACACTTGCCCAAAGGTCATGTGGTTACACACATCT
>NC_043022.1:3164447-3176947 GCF_006345805.1 Octopus sinensis
AACAATCAATGAGTCTATTGAGGTGAAACATTCTGGGTTTATTTACATTTCTGAAGAAAAAAGATACCCCTCCCCCTCCCCTAACCCTAAAAGAGATTAAAATGCAATAGATCTATTCTAGGGTCATAATTATGGGTGACAATTTCATATGACACCGCTAGAAAAAACTGCCGTTCAAACCGTAAAGATCCCAGGGATATTAATATAGATATGCTGGGTCAAGGATAAAGGGGCCGAGGAAGTGCCTGGCTCTGCTCCCATTTACAAAATCTATATGAACCAGTTAGCAAAAGCATGATTTATGTGGCACAATGCGACTCACTTCAGTGGAGCGAGAATCTTATATAACCGTCTGTGAACGTTATATGAAAATAACAATGGCGTTGATTATGGATGTGCAGTGAACCAATTATAACTAATTATTGGTTCGGATCTTTTTGGTTTGAACGGCAGTTTTTTCTAGCAGTGTCATATGAAATTGTCACCCAGAATTATGACCCTAGTATCGATCTATTGCATTTCAATCTCTTTTAGGGTTAGTTATGGTTAAGGTTAGGGGTGGGGGAAGGGTATCTTTTTTTCTTCACAAATGTAAATAAATCCAATCTGTTTCTTAAACGAGGGACATATTCATACAGCACAGAATGCTTTTTAACTCTGTAGACGTCATTGATTGGTTGAAATTGCAGAAATTGAAGGAAAAAAAACAAGAAATATCTTACAAACTATAAAATTTTCTCAATAAAGCCAAGAGAAAAAGATGTTCTATAAACACATTCTACCAGTTTAAAATTTTTTTAATTACCTAGAAATTATGTTAAAAACTGCCATTCAAACCGAAAAGATCCATTGGTTCACCCCGTATTTTATGTTGATAGTTACTAGGGATTGAATGTGCAACTCGGGTGAAACATGCATCACATGGAACATCTTTCGAAAAGTACCTGTCTATCGTGTCTTTTCTGTCGAGGCCAGCAGAAACTCGTTCATGCTTGCGTACACTCCCTTCTCTCTCTCTCATTCTCTCTCCACACACACAGAGTCACGGACAGATGAATTTGCAGTCTAACTATTTCAGGTGCTCTTTTATGAATTGAAAATCCTAACGGTGGAACTCGTAATACATAATGTTATAAATAATCCTTATTTTGGCACAAAGCCAGCAAATTTGAGAGGTGGGGAAGTTGATTACATCAGCCCCAATGTTCAACTGGTCCCTATTTTATCAACCCCAAAATGACGAAAGGCAAATTCGACCTCGACAGCATTTGAACTCAGTCGGATGAAATGCTGTTGAGCCTTTTGACCGATGTGCTAACACTTCTACCAGGTCACCGCCTTAAGTAAAGCTATAAATAGAAGCATGGAGAATATTGGATTAGAAAAATTCTTGGATAGAAAAAAAGTTGGAAGCTGCCCATGGGAAGCGATGTAGACATGGTAGATATGTTACCATTTATATATACTAGATGTACCTGTTTCTTTATTACCCACAAGGGGCTAAACACAGAGAGAACAAACAAGGACAGACAAACGGATTAAGTCGATTACATCGACCCCAGTGCGTAACTGGTACTTAATTTATCGACCTCGTAAGGATGAAAGGCAAAGTCGACCTCAGCGGAATTTGAACTCAGAACGTAACGGCAGACGAAATATGGCTACGCATTTCGCCCAGCGTGCTAACGTTTCTGCCAGCTCGCCATTGGGTTACAACCACTCCTAGTTGAAAATGTTGAACGTCATGCAATACAATTCTTAAATAATACACTTCTCCTGCCTTTGGTGTGACAACACAAACACAACCAAATGTTTCTTCGTTGAAAACATTCAAATGTCCTTCAACTGTTTTTCCCTCACTTTCTTCTTTGCCATTCTTTGTTCCAAGTGAAATACACGGGTACTTCCAGAATAAAGTAATGTTTCTGCAAAGTCATTATTGATGCACAATGAAAAGAATTCTTTGATGTGTCGGCATTTTCAACTTGATTTTTTTTTCTTAAAGGGAGCAATGACTATTTTATGTATAATCTTTATCATCTTAATCAAATGTCAGGATTAGTATAGTATAGTATAATATAATATAATCTCTCTATATATAAATGGTAAAATGTCTGCGTGCGTGTCCTTTATACAAATCCACAATTTTTCAGTTAGAAGGCTCGCACTTTCTATGGTCATTCAAAACCATCCAAAACCCAATCAAAATGCCTGAAGTTGGATAAATGATACATATATATATCCCCATAATTTCTCAGCAATATTCTTTGTTCCTCCGGTAGATGAATTTGCAGCCTCACTATTTCAGATGCTCTTTTATGAATTGAAAATCCTAAAATGGATGCAACTGCTTTGGGTGGTCCAATATACCTACCCATTAAATATTGATTAATTTCATTATGATTATTTATTTGAACGGCAGCTTGGTCATTTCCTTTTAGCGTGTACTTGACGTACTTAACTGACCTCACTGCGACAACGATTTCGATGTTGCTGAAGCATTTGAATGCTCTTAAAAGACTTCAATTATAAGGTACAACATATTTGTTGTTTTTTTGTTTTGTTTTTTTTTGTACTTGTTTCAGACATTTGACTGCGGCCATGCTGGAGCACCGCCTTTAGAGTGGTGAAAGAGTACAGCAGGGATCACCACATCCCGCCGGAGCCTCGTGGAGCTTTTAGGTGTTTTTTTCGCTCAATAAACACACACAACGCCCGGTCTGGGAATCGAAACCGCGATCCTCCGACCGCAAGTCCGCTGCCCTAACCACTAGGCCATTGCGCCTCCACTGTTTGTTTGCTTTTCCGTTCTTATGAAATTCAACTTCTTCCATTGCAACTGATCTTCGTCTATAAAGAGATAGTCCTCTTTGTTTTTTCTGCCTTTTTGATTAAGATGATAAAGATTAATATTTTATCTCTCTATATATAAACGGCAGTTTGTCTGTCTGTGTGTCTGTCAGGTTGTACCCTCACCCTGACCACAGCTTTCAACCGATTCTGATGAAACTTGACACACACATAGCCCAATGTCATAATTCAAAACTAATGCAGCGAAAATTTTGAAAAGTTCCCCCAGTTCTGAAAAAATCGATAAATTCAATATGGGGTCGAGAATCTAAGCTTTTTATATGCAACACATTTTCTGTCTAGGGGACACAACTCGACCTTTTTATCGGCCAAAGGGACAGCTAGGAACGTCTTATACACAGAAGTATTCAAGTGAAGGGAAAACATTGCAACCTACACGTGCGCCTTCGTTCCCTAGAGGGAAAGGACTAGTTTGGGATTAGTTGTTGCCTACTAGGGGCTCTTATATACCCGGGCAACGCTGGGCTATGCTGCTAGTCTTAAATAAAATAGTAATTTTCCTCTTTAAGAAACAAAATAAAAATCAAGTACTTGTGATTCAAAAGATATCTCATAAAAATATGAGAATTTCTATCTTTCAGTCCACGGCACTCGAAAGTTGTATAAATGATTAAGAGAAGGAAAAACACAGTAGGAAAAAAAAGGACGGACGGATGGACGGCCGTAGCTGGGACGACTCTTTGAAGTCATTTTCAACTTGATTTTTTTTCTTAAAGGGAGCAATGGCTATTTTATTTATAATCTTTATCATCTTAATCAAATGTCAGGATTAGTATAGTATAGTATAATATAATATAATCTCTCTATATATAAACGGCAAAATGTCTGTCTGTGTGTGTGTGTCCTTTATACAAATCCACAATTTTTCAGTTAGAAGGCTCGCACTTTCTATGGTCATTCAAAACCATCCAAGGGTGGTCGTGCACATCTTTACATTTCCCCAGTCGACCTGCAAAGTCATTAAAAAAATCAACAGAAGTGACTTTTTTGTAAATTTTCTATCCAAAACCCAATCAAAATGCCTGAAACTTGATACGCCAATTGAATGCCAGCTAGCTGTATGTGATTGGTCGGAGATTTGGAGAGTACTTGCGTGTATGTGCGCACGCACACAGCTGTATATGCATGCACTAGCACACTGTATATGCATACACTAGCAACGCCGGGTCATACTGCTAGTATAATATAATCATCATCATCATCATCGTTTAATGTTCGCTTTCCATGCTAGCATGGGTTGGACGGTTCAACTGGGGTCTGGGGAGCCCGAAGGCTGCACCAGGCCAGTCAGATCTGGCAGTGTTTCTGCAGCTGGATGCCCTTCCTAACGCCAATATAATATAATATAATATAATATAATATAACACACACACATACAGAGAAATGTGTGTGTATACACACCACACACACACGCAATGGGTTTCTGCACAGTTTGCGCTCCTCAGCAAAATACTGCACCGGAGTATTAAACCGGAACCCACAAAACAATCTACCCTGTACCACAATTGTTCTCAGCACCTATTCGTGAAAGAAACATTAAAAAATAAATAAAACGAAAGGGTGGGATTGGACCGGCAGTAAATTGGGGTGGGTGGGTGGAAAGAGTAGCTTTAAAAAAGTACAAATGTTCCAAGAACCGTTAACATAGATGGGATTTGTGCATGCAGTACGTTTCTGTAATGAACACCACACCTACCAGTCAGAAATAAAGTCTTAATAAATCGCTATCAAATGCTTAAGATCTGACCTTTGCTTTTAGTACACATTCAGGTTCGTGTGTTTATGTTCTTATTCATGGTTTTTGTTTATTTATAGTTCTTGTTTAATCTTCCAATATCATCGACTAACGCAATCTTTGTTCCGAGTCGTTTGAGTTGGGACAAATTGTTTTTTCGTTTTGTGAGAGAGAAAGAAAGGAAGGAAGGAAGGAAGAAAGAAAGACATGTAGATAGATAGATAGATAGATAGATAGGGAGAGAGAAATGGATAGATAGACTGGATTGATAGACTAGATAGATAGATAGATAGGGAGAGAGAAATGGATAGACTGGAGAGATAGACTGGCTTGATAGACTGGATAGATAGATAGATAGATAGATAGATAGATAGGGAGAGAGAAATGGGTAGATAGGTTGGAGACATAGACTGGATAGATAGATAGATAGATATAGACAGACAGACAGACAGATACATAGATGGATAGATATAGATGGACAGATAGATACATACATATATAGATATAGATATAATCAATAAAAAAGGGTAGAATTAATTAATTATTAATTAATTCGACCGAGCAGTGTTCGGTATGTAAAATGACCATTTACGGTATATTTGAAATATTACTTTATAAAAATAGGGTAAAGTAAATTATACCGAGCTTTTTAGAAATAGCAGCCAAAAATTTGGCTATTTCTTCTACTGCAAGAAAAAGTCTCCCAGACAATGCATACTCACATGGGTGGACAGGGAGAATGCTAGATCTCATTTTTGGATTCTGATATAGATATAGATAGATAGATATTTAACCCTTTAGCATTTAAACCGACCATATCCGGCCAAAAGTATTCTGCCTGTTTTATGTTCAAACTGGCCAGATCTGGTCTCTCACACCAGCCCTACAATATCGTTTTAAAAATTAACAGCTACCTCATCAAAATCTCATAGCTACAAGATAATGCATGATTAGTTCGAAACAAAGTGGATGAAAAAGCATTAATTTTAGCAGAATAATGTGAACACTAAAGGATTAAATAGATACACACAAACGTATAGATAGATAGATATAGATAGACAGATAGACTAAATAGACAGACAGATACATAGATGGATAGATATAAATAGATAGATACATAGATACAAATAGATAGATAGATAGATAGATGGACAGGTAGATAAGAAGGATGAGGGCAAAGGAAAGTGATGTCTGTGGTTATAGCTATGTGGTTAAGTTCTGCTCGAGTTCCGAGTTCGATTCAGTTGTGTGGCACATTGGGTATTGGTTGAGTGAGTGTCTTCCAAGGTATTGGTCAACAAGAGACCAGTACTTTGTGCGAGAAATTTGATAGCTGGAAACTGTACGGAAGCCCATCGCTCATATATTATAGTTTCCTGTCTTTCAACAATGAGTATTCTGTTGTTCGATCTGATTTACCTGCTCCTGAATTAGCGTATATGTGACTGAGTATTCCATAGACACTGCCAGTTCGCCACCTGTCAGTGCTACGTCCCTTGGCGTAAGAAAAACAAAATACGTAACTTAGCTTTCTGATCTATAGAGATCGATAAAACAAGTACCAGACTGCTATTTTGATCGACGAAGAATCTTGAAGGCGTTGCTGTAGCTTGGTCACAATCCAACGACTGAAACACACACATCTTGTTTCAGTCATCTGGCTGCGGCCATGCTGGGGCACCACTTTAGGGAATTTTAGTTGAGCGAATCAACCCCAGTATTTATTCCTTTATCAAGCCTGGCACTTATTCCATCGGTCTCTTTTATCGAACTGCTAAGTTACAGGGACACAAACAAACCAACATTGGTTGTCAAGCAGTAGTGGTGGGTGACAAACACTGACACTCAGTTATACACACGTCGGGCTTCATCCAGTTTCCATCTACTGAATCCACTCCTCAGGCTTTGGTTAGCCCAAGGCTATAGTAGAAGACACTTGCCCGAGGTGTCACACAGTGGGATTGAACCCAGAACCTTGTGGATGGGAAGCAAACTCCTTAGTGATACACACGTCGGGCTTCATCCAGTTTCCATCTACTGAATCCACTCCTCAGGCTTCGGTTAGCCCAAGGCTATAGTAGAAGACACTTGCCCGAGGTGTCACACAGTGGGACTGAACCCGGAACCTTGTTGCTTGGATGGGAAGCTAACTCCTTACAACCAAGACGAGGGGTGATAGTGACTTTGAAGTTTTGGCCTGTTATCCTTTGTCAGAGGAAAGCTGGCTGGCCGAAACTTCGAAGTCGCTGTCACTGCTTTTGTAAATGTATAATACCTATATATATTTCTTTACTACCCACAAGGAGCTAAACACAGAGGGGACAAACAAGGACAGACAAAGCGATTAAGTCGATTCTATCGACCCCAGTGCGTAACTGGTACTTCTTTAATTGACCCCGAAAGGATGAAAGACAAAGTCAACCTCGGTGGAATTTGAACTCAGAACGTAACGGCAGACGAAATACGACTACGCATTTCGCCCGGCGTGCTACCATTTCTGCCAGCTCGCCGCCTTAATACATATATAATCTACAAAAGATTATCGAATAATCCTTCAGTTTAATAGCAAATTGATTTTTTTATAACTAGACACAGAAACAAGCATAATGTGTGTGTGTATAAAAAGATTCATTCAGTCGTCCAAACGAAAATTTACTTTTTTCTTTTAAGAGAAAGGAGTAAATATTGATTCCCACTTATTGATATTTGTTTAGTTTTTGTCAGGAATAAAATAGTTTGAGGAAATAATTCTCAGAGCAGTTTTCTTTTAATGCTGCAAATCAAGTTTGTGCCTGCACTTTGTATAGCCATACTGGAGCAGTGGTTGTTGCACTTGGCTGTAGGTTTATTGTATCAGTTTTGTTTCGTAGAAAGTTGTCTAACAGCCTTGAATGTCTATCGTTTGTATTTATATTCTGGCACGATTCTATAGCAATGGGCTTCCATACAATTGACGCTGTTTAGACCTTTAACCCATTAAGTAGGTGAGGGAAAGGGAAAAGAAGAGAGGAGAATGGTGTAAGAAAGGTAGTTTTTCTTTTTTATTCTTTTACAGGTTTCAGTCATTTGGCCTTGAAGGATTTTAGTCGAGCAAATGGACTCCAGTCACTAGCGTAGTTAGGTAAGGGTGGTCGGTCCACCCCGGTGTAAAATTTTTTTCCCACAAGAGTTCCGGACCCCATCCAGTCACTAGCGTAGTTAGGTAAGGGTGGTCGGTCCACCCCGGTGTAAAATTTTTTCCCACGAGAGTTCCGGACCCCATCCAGTCACTAGCGTAGTTAGGTAAGGGTGGTCGGTCCACCCCGGTGTAAAAATTTTTTCCCACGAGAGTTCCGGACCCCATCCAGTCACTAGCGTAGTTAGGTAAGGGTGGTCGGTCTACCCCGGTGTAAAATTTTTTCCCACGAGAGTTCCGGACCCCATCCAGTCACTAGCGTAGTTAGGTAAGGGTGGTCGGTCCACCCTGGTGTAAAAAATTTTTCCCACGAGAGTTCCGGACCCCATCCAGTCACTAGTGTAGTTAGGTAAGGGTGGTCGGTCCACCCCGGTGTAAAATTTTTTTCCCACGAGAGTTCCAGACCCCATTCAGTCACTAGCGTAGTTAGGTAAGGGTGGTCGGTCCACCCCGGTGTAAAATTTTTTTCCCACGAGAGTTCTGGATCCCAGTTATGAACTCATTTACATACAATCAGAGTTCAACTATCAAATTGCTGTTCATCTTGTCATGAAAATACTCTGGTTGAGTTCAGTTGAAAATGTGTGTTATAGCAAACTCTAACTGTTCTAAACCTGACTGGCTGTACTGTAGTAGTACCCATTATGTGGATTTTCAAGGTGAGCTCTGATTGGCTGTATGCAAATGAGTACTTTACTGGGGTCCGGAACTCTCGTTTGAAAAAAATTTTGCGCCTTGGGTGGTACTTTTAAAGGGGTGGCATTTTTGGGTCTGCTGTAGGCAATGTGATTTTCTGTGGGGTCCGGGAGCGGCAAAAGGAAGCCCCGCCCTGGGCAGCACACACTCCAGTTATGCTAGTGACTCCAGTTCTTATTTTTCAATTTTGGTGTGTATTCTATTGGTCTCTTTTTGCCGAACTGCTGGGTTACGGAGACGTAAACAAACCAACACTAGTTGTCAAGCGGTGGGGGTAGGGACACGAACACACATGATATGGCGTGTGGTAAAGAGTTTGTTTCCCACCGGCATCGCTTTGGGTTCAGTCTCACTGCGTAGCAACTTCGGCAGGTGCTTCCTACTACACCCCCGGGTCAACCAAAGCCTTACAAAAGGATTTGGTTGAAGGAAACTGAAAGAAGTCCATCGTGTGTGTATGTGTGTGTGTGTGTCTTTATGTTTGTGTTTGTCCCCCAGCACCTCTAACAACCGGCTTTTGTTTGTTTATGTCCTGATGACTTAGCAGTTCAACAATAGTGGTTGAAAGAATAACTACCAGGCTTGAAAATTGTGTAGTTGTTGATTTGTTCGACTCACCCCTTCAAGGCGATGCCCCAGCAAAGAAAATAAAATAAAACACACACACACACACACACACATGACGTGTTGACTGAATCGTTAGCATGCTAGGCAAAACGCTTAGCGACATTCCTTAGGTTCTGAGTTCAAATTCGCCAAGGTTGACTTTGCCTTAAATTTTTTTTTTTTTTCGGGGGACGATAAAATAAGTACCAGCTGAACACTGGGATCGACGTAATTGGTTTACCCCCTCCCCACAAAATTGCTGACCTTGTACCAAAATTTTGAAACTATTCCTAGTGGCTGTGTGGTAAGTAGCTTGCTAACCAGCCACATGGTTCCGGGTTCAGTCCCACTGCGTGACATCTTGGGCAAGTGTCTTCTGCTATAGCCCCGGGCCGACCAATGCCTTGTGAGTGGATTTGGTAGACGGAAACTGAAAGAAGCCTGTCGTATATATATGTGTATGTGTGCGTGTATGTTTGTGTGTTTGTCCCCCTAGCATTGCTTGACAACCGATGCTGGTGTGTTTACGTCCCCGTCACTTAGCGGTTCGGCAAAAAGAGACCGATAGAATAAGTCCTGGGCTTACAAAGAATAAGTCCCAGGGTCGATTTGCTCGACTAAAGGCGGTGCTCCAGCATGGCCGCAGTCAAATGACTGAAACGAGTAAAAGAGTAAAGGGTAAACGCCACCCACGTCATATATAAATACTTTTATTGTGTAATTATAACTGTAATTAATAGTTGTGTAATTATGAAAGTTCGCAGGTGTTAATTAAAGAGCCACAGAAAATGTGATTTTGAAATGTCTGTGATTTGGTGGTGGCAGCGGCAGTGGTGGTGGTGGTGGTATGATTCTCAGTCTTTTACTGATTTCAGTCATTGGACAGTGGCAATGCTGGAGCAATGGCATTTAAAAATTTTGAAGTTATTTTAAAGTTATTTATTGTATCAATCTCTATTCTGTCAACCGCTAAGTCACATAACACAAACAACGACACTGATTTTCAAAGTGTAAACATAAATTCTCTCTTTCTGTGTGCGTGTGTGTGTGTGTGTGTGTGCATGCGTATTTCTCTTTCTCTCTCTCTCTCTCTCTCTTCTCTGTCTCTCTCTCCTCTCTTTCTATATCTCTCTTTTCTCTCTTTCTCTGTCTCTCTCTCTCTTCTCTCTATATCTCTCTCTCTTCTCTCTTCTCTTTCTCTTTCTATATCTCTTTCTCTCTCTCTCTTCTCTCTATATATCTCTCTCTTTTTTCTCTTTCTCTCTCTCTTCTCTCTTTCTTCTCTCTTTCTATCTCTCTCTCTCTTTCTCTCCCCCTCTTTCTCTCTCTCTTCTCTCTATATCTCTCCCTCTTTTCTCTCTTTCTTCTCTCTTCACTCTTCTTCTCTCTCTCTTCTCTCTTTCTCTTCTTTCTTTCTATATCTCTCTCTCTTTTCTCTCTTTCTCTCCCCCCTCTCTCTCTTCCTTTCTTCCTCTACGAATATTGGCTCTGATTTTCATGTCCATCGCTCAAAACTTGATAGAAGCCAGACATTTAGCTCCAATTAAATTACATTTAACTCACAAGACTCGGAACCAGTTTGAGACTGTGAAATTAAAATGCCATAAATTCGGCAACAGCCTGTGTTCTTTTATTCTTTAATAGTTCCAGTCAGTCGACTGCGGTCATACTGGTGCACAGCCTTGAATGATCTTTTTTTTTTTTAGTCGCAGAAATCGACCCCAGGCCTAATTCTTTGTAAGCCTAGTACTTATTCTTTACTCTCTCTCTCTTTTACTCTTTTTCTTGTTTCAGTCATTTGACTGCGGCCATGCTGGAGCACCGCCTTTAGTCGAGCAAATCGACCCCGGGACTTATTCTTTTGTAAGCCCAGTACTTATTCTATCGGTCTCTTTTGCCGAACCGCTAAGTAACGGGGACATAAACACACCAGCATCGGTTGTCAAGCAATGCTAGGGGGACAAACACAAACACACAAACACATATACACACACATATATATATATACATATATACGACAGGCTTCTTTCAGTTTCCGTCTACCAAATCCACTCACAAGGCATTAGTCGGCCCGGGGCTATAGCAGAAGACACTTGCCCAAGGTGCCACGCAGTGGGACTGAACCCGGAACCATGTGGTTGGTAAACAAGCTACTTACCACACAGCCACTCCTGCGCCTATTCTATCGGCTTCTTTTGCCGAACTGCTAAGTGAGTCCAGGAATGGCCGCGTGATTAACAAACTCGTTTCACAACCTTACAACCATGGGCCGTACACCCTAACCATTAAATAACGCGGTATGTTTCAGTAAAACGGAATCCAGAGTAATTAGTGATGTTAGTTGGCCACAAAAATTAATCCAATTAGTTTAATGGAAAGAAAAGTTTAATGATTCGAACGTAACTCGTTTTCTTTTCTGTTTATTTCTTTTGGCAGGATTCGAACTCAGAACGTAAAGAGGTAAAATTAGCAGCGCTAATGATTCCGTCTTTCCACCCCCTCTCTCTGTTCCTCTCTCACTCTCTCTCTCCCTCCTACTCTCTTCTCCCCCTCTCTCTCTCCCTCCTACTCTCTTCTCCCCCTCTGTCTCATTCATACCCCATCCCTGTCTCCCTTCCCCTTCTCTTTCTCTCCGACCCTGTCTATCATTCCTTCTCCTCTCTCTCCCTCCTCTCTCTCCCTCCTCTCTCTCCCTCCTCTCTCCCTTCCCCTCTCTCTCTCTCTCGCCATTTCTCTTCCTCCTCCTCTCTTCTCCCCTCTGTCTCATTCACACCCTTTCTCTTTCTCTCCGACCCTGTCTATCATTCCTTCTCCTCTCTCTCCCTCCTCTCTCCCTTCCCCTCTCTCTCTCCCTTCCCCTCTCTCTCTCCCTTCCCCTCTCTCTCTCTCTCTCGCCATTTCTCTTCCTCCTCCTCTCTTCTCCCCTCTGTCTCATTCACACCCTTTCTCTTTCTCTCCGACCCTGTCTATCATTCCTTCTCCTCTCTCTCCCTCCTCTCTCCCTTCCCCTCTCTCTCTCTCTCTCGCCATTTCTCTCTCCTACTCTCTCTCTCTGTCTCATCACACCCTTTCTCTTTCTCTCCGACCCTGTCTATCATTCCTTCTCCTCTCTCTCCCTCCCTTTGCCTCCTCTCTCTCTCTCTCCCTCCCTTTGCTTCCTCTCTCTCTCTCTCTCCCTCCCTTTGCCTCCTCTCTCTCTCTCTCCCTCCCTTTTGGTCCTCTCTCTCTCTCTCTCTCTCTCTCGCCATTTCTCTCCCTCCTCCTCTCTCCTCCCCTCTGTCTCATTCACACCCTTTCTCTTTCTCTCCGACCCTGTCTATCATTCCTTCTCCTCTCTCTCTCTCTCTCTCGCCATTTCTCTCTCTCTCGCCATTTCTCTTCCTCTCTCTCTCTCTCTCTCGCCATTTCTCTTCCTCC
>NC_043022.1:3179447-3226947 GCF_006345805.1 Octopus sinensis
TGCAGACACTTTCATTTTAATACTGAAACTATTAAAATGAAAGTATTATATAACAGGGATGAACCATTAATAGTGGTCATCCTTTTTGCTAGAAGAAGATCCGCTATGGTCTTATATGCTACACCACTGGTTTTCAATTCATATTAATCAAATTAATATTCAATTTTTCACCCTTATTATGTGTGTGTGTATTAGCAATTCGTATAAAATTGCATCAATGACTTGAACTTGAATAAGTGGTTTCACATAAATGGGAATACATTAAAAAGGTTTGTTGTTATTATTACTGTTTGACTATTGTAATCACGTTTGTTGAACCAACAAACACTCTACCACTACAACTAATAACTGTTGGGAACACTTTCAAACCTGCCTTACATTCGAACCGGAATCTCAACGCCCGAGTTTTCCATCTGAAGTTAATCTCTCTCATGGAGCTCATACAAAAAGGGCAAGTCTTTGGGCCCATACAATGTGACATGTACACAATCGAGTGGCAAAAAAGGGGCCTTCCACATGCTCATAACCTGCTTTGGCTCTCAGTGAAGATCAATTCCAATGACATCGACAAGATAATCTCTGCAGAGCTTCCTGATCCAGCTTTAGACAAAGAACTATACGAAATAGTTAAAGCAAACATGGTACATGGTCCATGTGGGCGTGGATTCAACATAAACACACCATGCTTGAAGGACAGCATATGTTCAGAAAGATTCCAAGGAGTCCTACAAGAAACTCAGACAGGTGCTGATGGGTATCCATCATACAGACGCAGAAAACCAGAAGACGGAGGTTCACAGCAACTATGGACAGCACAATATTGTTAATAGATGGATTGTTCCATACTACCCACTCCTGTCAAAGACTTTCAATGCCCACATCAACGTTGAGTTTTGCAACTCCGTTAAATCCATCAAGTACGTTTGCAAATATGTAAACAAGGGTTCTGACGCTGAAATGTTTGGACTTCAACAAGAATACTGCCAGGATGAGGTGACGCATTATCAGGTGGGACAGTACATAAATAGCAACGAGGCTTTCTGGCGCATCTTTGGCTTTCCAATTCACCAACGACACCCCCGCCATTCAACAGCTTGCAGTGCACCTGGAAAATGGTCAAAGAGTGTACTTCACCGATGGTAATGCTTCTCTGTTGGCAGAGGAACCAAGGGATAGCACACTCACTGCATTCTTCAAGCTTAGTCAAGTGGATCCATTCACTCAAACCTTTCTGTATCCACAGATTCCATCGTACTACACTTGGAGTGGAAAAAAATGGGCCCCACGGAAGGCAGGTCAAAATATTCATGGATACCCTGGCATTAAGTTTCACACTTGTCTTGGGCGAGTATACACAGTGCATTCCACTCAACAAGAGTGCTTCTACCTTCGTCTACTACTGCATGAGGTCAGAGGGCCAATGTCTTTCCAGGCCCTAAAAACCTCTCATGGACATGTCTGCACAACATACAGAGAAGCCTGCTATCGACAAGGTCTTTTAGAAGATGGAGCACAATGGGATGCAACTTTAGAAGAGGCTGCTTTATCACAATCACCTAAAAGTCTCAGGGCACTATTTGCAGTATTACTACAGGCATGCGAACTGTGTGATCCGGCCACTCTATGGCTCAAATATAGAGACAACCTGGCTGAAGACTTTCCGCGCCAAGCTCAACTGCTCTATCCTGACATGGAGGGTATCAGCAATGAAATCTATAACAAAACACTCATTGACATTGAAGACAGAATTGCTAAACTGGGTGTAAAGGAATTGTCGACGTATGGCCTGCCACAAGCATTCAGGTCAGGGTCAAATAGCCTTCCCACTGCTGTCATTCGTGAAACAACCTACAACACTCAAGCGCTTTCAAAATACATTGTTGAAAATGAGCCTAAATTACTTCCGGACCAGCTGCAGGCCTACAGAACTATTCTTAACAGTGTACGCCAACGCGAGGGACGAATCTTCTTCCTCTTTGCTCCTGGAGGGACAGGAAAAACATTTATTACAAAGCTTCTCCTTGCAGAAGTTAGGTAGCATCAGGACATTGCAGTAGCTGTAGCCTCCTCTGGCATTGCAGCTACTTTGTTACCTGGTGGCAGGACAGCACACTCAACTTTTAAACTCCCTCTCAATTTAGCAGCATCCGAAATGCCTTCATGCAACATCAACAAAAGCTCAGATCAGGGACAAGTACTTAAAATGTGTCATCTAATTGTCTGGGATGAGTGCACTATGGCTCACAAGGGAGCTTTGGAAGCATTAGATAGAGCCCTGAAAGACATCCGAGACTATCAGGTTCCAATGGGAGGTGTAACACTTCTGTTGTCAGGTGATTTCAGGCAAACTCTTCCTGTCATTCCGAAAGGCACTAGATCAGATGAAGTCCTCTACCCTGTAGCATCATGTTACAATCCTCAGTCTCACCACTAACATGAGAGCTCAGCTACACGGTGACAAAATGTCCACAAAGTTTGCACAGGACATTTTGACACTTGGTGAAGGCAAGATGCCTCTCGATGTTGCAGGACAAATGGAAGTGTGGTCATTTTCCTCTGTTGTTAATTCTGTAGATGACCTCAAAAACAAAGTCTTTCCCAACTTAACACAAAACTACCAAAATCACAATTGGCTGTGTGAAAGAGCGATATCAGCTCCAAAAAACGTTGATGTTAACAAAATTAATCAACAGCTAATGCATTCTCTTCCCGGCACTATACACACTTACAAGTCTGTTGATACAATTCCAGATATAAATGAAGTTGTGAACTGTCCTCCTGAATTTCTCAATTCACTGGAGCCTCCAGGACTACCTCCACACATATTAGCACTTAAAGTTGGAACTCCTGTAATGCTACTCCACAATCTGGAACCACCAAGTCTTTGCAATGGAACACGACTGGTGATAAAGAAATTGATGTCACACGTTATCGAGGCGATCATTCTTTCTGTATGTGGAAAAGGTGATGACGTCTTTATTCCAAGATTTCCTCTTACTCCATCAGGAGCAGAAATTCCATTTACATTCAGAATACTGCAATTCCCCCTTTGTGTCAGCTTTGCCATGTCCATTAACAAATCTCAGGGTCAAACCCTCTCTGTAGCTGGTCTTCTCTTGGAAGAGCCCTGCTTCTTGCATGGGCAACTGTATGTTGGCTGCTCAAGAGTAGGAACCAAAAGAAACCTTTTTGTATATGCTCCACAAGGAAAAACAAGGAACATTGTTTACAATGAGGTGTTATAATCTCAACAGCCAGGAAGTATATACATGATCCCCTTTTTTTTAACAAACTTCATGTACTTATATTAATATACATATATATATATATGTGTGTGTGTATCCATATATATATAACAGAAAAGTCTAATTCTTCAATTGAATGTAACCGGGCAACGCTGGGTATCTCTGTTAGTATCTATATATATATATATTTTCTTTTATCTGTTTCTGTCATTTGACAGCGGCCATGCTGCAGCACCACCTTGAAGGATTTTAGTCAAACAAATCAACTTCAGGACTTTTCTTTAAGCCTAGTACTTATTCTATTGACCTATTTCGCCGAACCGCTAAGTTCCAAGGACGTAAATACACCAACATCAGCTGTCAATCGGTGATGGAGAGGCAAATACAGACACACACACACATAGATATAAACGTGTGTGTGTGTGTGTATATGTGTCTGTGTATATATATGTATGTGTGTGTATATATATATATATATATGTACACACACACGACAAACTTCTTTCAGTTTCTGTCTACCAAATCCACTCACAAGGCTAAAGTAGAAGACACTTACCCAAGGTGCCACACAGTGGGACTGAACCCAGAACCATGTGGTTGGGAAGCAAACATCTTACTACACAGCAACGCCTGTGCGACACACACACACATACATACACACACACACACACACATTTTCTAAATAGTCCTTTGTTTCTATTTTCCAAAGCAATCTGTCTGTCTGGTCACACTGTTCCATTCTGACGTAATTTCTCTTGTGTTCTTTAAACCGAAATAAAAATCTCATGTTCTCCTCCCCCACAAAATCATCATTATTCTTATAGAAAGTATGTGTGTATATATATATATATATCAAATAGCTCTGCACTTTAATTAGCGACGTCAACCGGCTACGCAGTTCCACTCCATCTACGAAATAGATGGTTCTGTGTCGCTATCGACGATGAATATTCACTTGTGTCAGTAAGAGGAAATGGCACCCTACATTGTCCTTTTTTCAGCCTGGCCTCTTTATCTATATCCTGAGGGAATGTTTTGTGGGTGAATGCTGTGGTCAACCAATACCGAATGATTGCCTCGTTAGTTCAACTAAATTCCCTGCTCATTGAAATCGCGTCGAAGCGGTTGAATGCTCCACAGACATGAGTGCCCTTAATATAATTCTCGGAAATCTGTGTTACAAAGCTAGACCTTTAAATTAAAGTTACAGACCCAGGATTCGGTATCCGGGAGTTGGCATCAAACTTTACAACGATGTTTTTAGGCGCAGGTACGGCGTTTGCTTTGTAACCACATGGTCCCGGGTTCAGTCCCACTGCGTGGCACCTTGGGCAAGTGCCTTCTACTATAGACTCAGGCCGACCAAAGCCTTTTGTGAGAGGATTTGGTAGACAGAAACTGAAAAAAAAAGAACGTGTGCATGTGTGTGTGTGTGTGTATTCATGACTGTTTGTTCCCCACTACTGCTTGACAACCGATGCTGGGGTGTTTACGTCTCCGTAACTTAGCGGTTCGGCAGAAGAAACCGATAAAATAAGTACCAGGTTTAACCAAACAAACTCTGTGCTGGGGTCGATTCGTTTGACTAAAGTTCTTTAAGACGGTGCCCCAGCATGGCCGCAGTCTAATGACTGAAACAAGTAAAAAACATAAAAGGTAAAAATTCCGTCTGGCAGGTTTCTGTACAGTTTTTTTTTGTCTAGCTATTCTCATTCATAAGGCTTGTTGGGTAGATCAGAGGTGATGGTGAAAGATAGTCATCTAAGGTACTCTCCTATGTAGTCGAACCCTTGATTTCTTTGCTAGCCTAGCGGATTTCTTAACGGTTTGGCCACACACACACACACACACACACACGCACACATACACACACAGGCACACAAACACACGCACACACGCACAGTGGTACTCCGTCGGGTATGACGATGAATGTTGCATTTGATCCGATCAACGGAACAACTTGCTCGTGAATTAACATGCAAGTGGCTGAGTACTCCACGGACACGTGTACCCTTAATGTAGTCGGACCCTTTGAATTACAGGTACAAGCCATTTTTACCAGCTGAGTGGAGCAGAGCAACGTGAAATAAAGTGTCTTGCTCAAGGAGGTACCTGGCGGAAGCCTACCAGATGGAATTTATATCTCTTATTCTTTACTTGCTTCAGTCATTAGACTGCGGCCACGCTGGGGCACCGTCTGAAAGCACTTTAGTCAAAAGACTCGACCCCAGTACAGTATATACTCTTTTACTTGTTTCAGTCATTTGACTGCGGCCATGCTGGAGCACCGCCTTTAGTCGAGCAAATCGACCCCGGGACTTATTCTTTGTAAGCCCAGTACTTATTCTATCGGTCTCTTTTGCCGAACTGCTAAGTGACGGGACGTAAACACACCAGCATCGGTTGTCAAGCAATGCTAGGGAGACAAACACAGACACACAAACACATACATACATATATATATACATATATACGACAGACTTCTTTCAGTTTCCGTCTACCAAATCCACTCACAAGGCATTGGTCGGCCCGGGGCTATAGCAGAAGACACTTGCCCAAGATGCCACGCAGTGGGACTGAACCCGGAACCATGTGGTTGGTTAGCAAGCTACTTACCACACAGCCACTCCTTGGGGTTTTTTTTTGCAAAACCTGGTACTTATTTTATCGGTGTCTTTTGCCAAACTGCTTAGTCACAGGGGACGTAAACACACCAGCACCGGTTGTGCCTTGCGCTGCCGCATATCGAACTCACGGCCTTGCGATCGTGAACCGAATACCTAAAGCACTAAGCCACGCCTCTTCACCACACACACACACACACACGGAAGCAACGTGGAGAAGTTCTAGAGCCTTCTCGACAGAGTAAAAGTTTGTTTTCCTGGACGGCTCCAACGCCATTATCACGTTGCGTTACTGCACACGTAAACTGTGACATCAGAGGAAAGAAAAGAGAGACGCTCACCGCTCTTACTGTGAAACAAGTTTGAAATCTGTACAATTAACCTATTTAAACATTAACAATGTTATAGCCATGTTACATTCATCCTCCTGCTGGGACAACAACAAAAAAACCTTGGTGGTTCTTAATGACATGCTTTGTATTTAGGTTATGTTGAATGTATGTATTGGTGGGTTTTTATCTTTATCTTTTTTTTAATACCCAATTAATACAATAGGGAAGATAATCCTTCTGATCATACGGTGTGTTAATGTTTCAAATCGTCTTTAATAGATTGAAATATTTCAACACTGGTAAACAACAGGGAGAAATTCACGGGGGATAAATGTCTAATTTTGTAATTGTGACAAACTGTATTAAAAGGGATGGATTGAATAGAATTCAGTTTCACCTTTGTTACGGTTACGCCGTAAAGAGTCGAAAGAAACACTGAAGAGCCTTTTTTTCCGATACTCTGAGTTCAAATGCCGTCGAGATCAACTTTGCCTTTCACCTTTCCGTAGACGATGAAATAAAATACCAGTCACGTACTGGGGTCGATGGTACTGATGATTCCCCCTCTCTTCAAAGTTTACGGCCTTTTGCTTAAATCAGAAACCACTAGACTGCGATCATGCTGGGGCACCACCTTGAAGAACGAATTGACCCCAGGACTTATTCTTTTCAAAGACTGATACTTATTCTATCGGTATTTTTTTGCTAAACCGCTAAGTTACGGATAAGTAAACACACCATCACCGGTTGTCAAGTGGTGGTGGGGGATACACACACATACACACACACGCACACATACATACATACGATGGGCTTCTTTCAGTTTCTGTCTACAAGATCCACTCACAAGGCTTTGGTCGGCCTGAGGCCACGGTTGAAGACACTTGCTGAATGTACCATGCAGTGGGACTGAACCCGGAACCATATGGTTGCTAAGGAAACTCCTTGCCATAGAATCACATCTGCGTCTAAAAATCTGCTTTCGCCCATAAGTATAGTTAAATTTATAACGTGATTATCTACAAATTTTTTTCCGCTCACTAAACAACCTGTGCGTATTTCAGCGAAATACAGAGATTTCACAGAAATACTGTATTTGAAAATACCATAGCGGCTTTATTACCTTTCGATGTATATATCACCGGGACGGGCAAACAGGAAGACGGAGACACACTCTCTCTTTACTCTTTTACCTGTTTCAGTCATTTGACTGTGGCCATGCTAGAGCACCGCCTTTAGTCGAGCAAATCGACCCCCAGGACTTATTCTTTGTAAGCCTGGTACTTATTCTATCGGTCGCTTTTGCCAAACCGCTAAGTGACGGAGACGTAAACGCCCCAGCATCAGTTGTCAAGTGATGTTGAGGGGACAAACATATACACACACACATGTATATATATATATATATATATATATATATATATATATACGACAGGCTTCTTTCAGTTTCCGTCTACCAAATCCACTCATAAGGCTTTGGTCGGCCCGAGGCTATAGTAGAAGACACTTGCTCAAGGTGCCACGCAGTGGGACTGAACCCGGAACAATGTGGTTGGTTAGCAAGCTACTTACCACTCAGCCACTCCTGCGCACTGCAAATTATATCTGTAGATTCTGTATTTCTCTGCTGTACATGCAGAGATTAAAGCACCAGAGTGTATAACGTTTACCGTATATATACACAAACTTGGAACGGAACGGCTTTAGGTTTTTGTACCCCAAACACATCGCCCACAGACGTTCTGAGCGAAGCCATATATTTTTTTTAACACTTGAGTTTTGAGGAGTTTCTCAGAGACCCAATATTGTAGCTTGTGTCGATCCAGTCTGCGTATATATATTGTTTTACACGCAGGTATTTTATTGCTTGTTTTCATCAACTTGTTGTTTGCGCATTGAAGTAACCCACACCTCACCAAAATATTTCCACGCCTCCACCTTTACAAAGCCTCCAAGACGGATGGGAGGGTGACGGAGGAGTATCCTCGAACCAGTGACGTGGCTACAGTGCTTGCAGCAGAGTGGATTCCGCTAAAGGTACCCAAAGTGCCAGGTGGATACCATGGTTACCAGTAGCCCTCGTGACAGACCTCACAAGTGATCTGTTGTATGGTTAGAGCGTCGGCGTCTAAACCGTCACCCCCACTTGGTTTACCTGGGAAGGAGGGTTGCTGGAAACCCAGCAGCTCTAAAATCAAGGCCTATCAAAGGGACAGATGAACCCCATGTAGGTTCAATGACTATCTAGCAATAACACGGGCATCAACTGACAAAATGCTTCGCGGCATTTCGTCCCTCTTTATGTTCCAAGTTCAAATTTCACCGAGGTTGACTTTGGCATTCATCCTTTCGGAGTCGGTGTAAAATACGTACTAATTAAGCACTGGGGTCGATGTAATCAACTTGTCCCCTCCTGCAAAAGTTCAGGCCTTGTGCCGTTAGTAGAAAGCAGCATTATTATTATTATTATTATTGTGGAGGCACATGGCCTAGTGGTTAGGGCAACGGACTCGCGGTCGAGGGATCGCAGGTTCGAATCTTAGACCGGGCGATGTGTGTGTTTATGAGCGAAACACCTGAGCTCCACGCAGCTCCAGCAGAGGGTGATTGCAAACTTCAGCTGACTGTTTCGCCAGAACTTTCTCTCCCTCTTTCCTTCTGCATCTTGCAGCTCACCTGCGATGGACCGGCGTCCCGTCCAGGTGGGGAACCTTATACGCCAAGGAAACCAGGAAACCGGCCCTTATGAGCCAGGCATGGCTCGAGAAGGAACAAACTAAACATTATTATTATTATTAATGTGGAGGCACATGGACTCGTGGTCGAGGGATCGCAGGTTCGAATCTCAGACCGGGCGATGTGTGTGTTTATGAGTGAAACACCTAAGCTCCACACGGCTCCAGCAGAAGGTGATTGCAAACTTCAGCTGACTGTTTCGCCACAACTTTCTCTCCCTCTTTCCTCCTGCATCTTGCAGCTCACCGGCGTCCCATCCAGGTGGGGAACCTTATTATTAAGAGGGCTAACTTGCTGAGTCGTTAGCATGCCGGGCAAAATGCTTAGCGGCATTTCACCCGTCTGCACGATCTGATTTCAAATTCCGTTGAAGTGGACTTTACCTTTTATTTTTTTCAGGGTCGATAAATGAAGTACCAGTAAACTACTGAGGTCGATGTAATCGACTATTCCCTTTCCCAAAAATCAAGACTTTGTGCCTATAATAAAAAGGATTATTATTAAGTTGGTGAGCTGACCCTCAAAATTTCAGACCTTGTGCTTTCCGGAGAAAGGCTTATTATTATATTATCATTATCATTATTATTATTATTATTATTATTATTATTTAGGTTTTCGACTTACAAGATGTTGACATCGTTTAATCCACCCCCCCCCTCCGTTATATCTTGAGTTGTCATCATCGTTTACATCACCGACCCACCACCTCATCTCATCCTCATCACCTTCATCCTCATCACCGCCACCAACCTCACCATCCGCCTCTACCCCGCCCTCACGAATTTCATCATCGCCAATTTCGCCACAGCGAGTAACCCCACCATAGCCACCACCACCAATCACACCACCACCACCATCAACACCCCCACCGCCATCAACACCCCCACCCCCCTATCTCACCGTCAGTTTCATCATCGCCAACTTTACCATCGCCACTAATCCCCCGCCACTGCCACTAACTTCCCCATCATCGTTGTTGTCACCCCCACCCCCTTCACAGCCATCAGCCTCATTACCACCACCACCGACATCACCACCGAAAGCTTCCTCTCTCCCTCCTTAAATCCATCTCTGTTGTTTAATTTTCATTATCAGTCTCTCATCCAATGACAAGAGTTGCTCTCCAGTTGAATTTCATCTTTTTAAGCCTTCCCCCGCCACCACCACCATCATTACTGCAGCCACCACCTGACTAAATCTCCACCCCCACCACCGACACTACCACCACTATCATCATAACGCTACCACCGCCATCACCAACACTACCAACGTCACCATCATCACCACAACTATCATCACAACGCTACCACCACCACCACCAACACTACCACCTACACCACCAACGTCACCAGCACCGCCACCACCCGCTACCACCATCACCACCACTATCATTACAACGCTACCACCACCACCAACACTACCACCAACACCACCAACGTCACCAGCACCGCCACCACCACCACCACCATCATCACCAAATCTCCACGACCAAATTTTCAAACGCTACCACCACCACCACCACCAACGTCACCAGCACCGCCACCACCACCACCATCATCACCAACATCACCAACACCACCGTCACTATCACCACGACCACCACCATCATCACCATGACCAAGACCACCGCCAACACCACCACTACCGCTACAAGTACTACCGCCATCACCACCATCACTACCACCGCTACCATTATCACCGCGACCATCACACCTTCCATCGCCGCTACCACCCTCACCCGCACAGTTGTCAGATTGTCATGTCAATCAGGAAAAACCCGCTTCGGTGCTAGACTCGCTGGCAATGGCGTTTAACTAAACCACGTTGACAAATTACCCTTTTTTTTTGTCTCTATAATTTCAACTGCCGTTGGTTTGCTTGTTTTGAAGGTGGCGGGAGATGATGAGTATTGGATGGATGGAAAAGGAGGGGCGTGAGTGAAATAACGGTTATTTAACGTGGATTTCACCGTGCAATTATCTGCTCAACAGGTTTTTGTGAGTTGGGGGCGGAATTTGTTCTGCAAGCAATTTAGATATCACTGCATCAGCAATGAGTCTTTGGCGAGGTCACACATGTGGTTCTCTGTCTACACAAGTCCAGCTACAATATTTATTTCACTAGTGATTTAACAATATATATATGTATGTATATATAGTTGAAATTTACAGGAAAACAAAAGACAAACACAGGTGTCGATAAATTAAGTACCAGTTACGCACTGGGGTAGAAATATAATCGACTTAATCCGTTTGTCTGTCTTTGTTTGTCCTCTCTGTGTTTAGCCCCTTGTGGGTAGTAAAGAAATAGGTATTCGCCTCGGGAGAGCAAATCTCATAGACGTACAGTGTTAGAAACAAAAGCAACTGAAACATATCAGGAGCAAACGAAAATCTTGTGGCTGCGGTGGTGGACAATTGCTAAACGAGCGTTTCTGACTCTCTGGTCTTGATCTCGTGCTTTATAATTTTTTTTTTTTTTACTAATGAACTACTAAATAAATTAGAATGAAGGCACATGGCTCAGTGGTTAGAGCGTCGAGCTTACGATCGTGAGGTTGTGAGCTCGAATCCCAGACAGGGCTGCATGTTGTGTTCTTGAGCAAGGCACTTTATTTCACGTTGCTCCAGTTCACTCAGCTGTAGAAATGAGTTGTGATGTCACTGGTGCCAAGATGTATCGACCTTTGCCTTTCCTTGGATAACACTGGTGGCGTGGAGAGGGGAGGCCGGTATGCATGGGCGACTGCTGGTCTTCCATAAAAAAAAAAAACCACCTTGCCCAGACTTGTGACTAGGAGGGTAGCTTTCTAGGTGCAATCCCATGGTCAGTGTCGTGACCGAAGGGGGTCCCGGATCCCGGAATTACTATAATGTGAAAACATGTGGTCGATGGTCAAAGTCTTGAGTAAACGATCATAAAATGGTGCGTTGTGTCCGTCAGCAAAATATTTAAATTTTCACGTTGCATCTGTTGAAAAGTTTCGGGAAGCAGGGGGTTCACTTTGTAGCCGACTGGCTTTGTTTCTCTCTCCCTACTCTCTCTCTCTCTCTCTCTTTTCCCTACACACACACACTCTCTCTTTCTCTCGACTCTCAGCCTCTACTACCTATCGTGGAGGCGCAATGGCCCAGTGGTTAGGGCAGCGAACTCGCGGTCATAGGATCGCGGTTTCGATTCCCAGACCGGGCGTTGTGAGTGTTTATTGAGCGAAAACACCTAAAAAGCTCCACGAGGCTCCGGCAGGGATGGTGGTGATCCCTGCTGTACTCTTTCACCACAACTTTCTCTCACTCTTACTTCCTGTTTCTGTTGTACCTGTATTTCAAGGGGCCGGCCCTGTCACTCTCTGTGTCACGCTGAATATCCCCAAGAACTACGTTAAGGGTGCACGTGTCTGTGGAGTGCTCAGCCACTTACACGTTAATTTCACGAGCAGGCTGTTCCGTTGATTCGGATCAACCGGAACCCTCGGCGTCGTAACCGACGGAGTGCTTCCACTACCTATCACCTTCTCTCTCTCTAAGTGCCATGCCTACAGGATTTCTTAATTCTAAAGAAGTCATTAAGTGCTTGTTAGTGACTTAATAACAAAATAAATAAATAAAAGATAATTTCAAAAAAACTTATGTCACAGAAAATTTTCATCTCCGGGGGGTGGGGAATCTGATGTTTGCTACTGGGTAGGGGGAGCAACTATGGACAGGTTTCCGTCTTCGTAAGCTTCATCAGCAACCTATAGTCTTTTAAAGCCTGCTTTTTTCAGTAGATAGAGATTTAAAAGACGGGGGATCGTCTGGTTGAGAGAACTTCCAGTTATAACATTAGAAGAGTTTTTGTTCTCACCTTAATTATATGAGATAAAAAAGTTATGAAACCAAGGAATTTTTGTGTGATAGCAACGGTAAAAATAATGAGTTATTTAGAAAATAACAATAAATATACTGCATAACAACAATAAAGATAACGAAGGTAGTTCTACGATGAACAAATGCTTTACATCTTTATAGGTTACTAGCAGTATCGCCCGGCGTTGCTCAGGTTTGTAAGGGAAATAACTATATAAGCATTTTTAGAGAGTTATAGCCAAAAAATAGCAAAAAAATGCATTAAAAATGGGAAAAAAATTATGGTAAATATTTTTTTAAATCGTTGACTCATCGTAGACATTTTTAGAGAGTTACTTCCCTTATATAATAGCGAAAAAATGCATTAAAATGGAAAAAAAATGATGGTAAATTTTTTTTTAAATCGTAGACGCATCGTAGATGCGCGCTAATACCCAGAAGGGCTCGATATGAATCACGACTATAAGATACCCGGTTTTGGTTAAACTGCACCGCAAAATGTGGGAGTAGTTAGGAATCTAAATCGTAGGAGACAGACACACAACTTCTCTTTTATATATAAAGATATACGGTAGTGTACGTACGTGCACTTGACAACATCAAAGCTGAATAAGACCCTACTTGCTCGAAATATTGACACTTCAAGTGTCACGCACTTTTAGATTTTCATTTAGCGTAAAAGAGAACTAACTGAATATATGCTTGTATTAATTAATAATGATATCTTAATGGGGATGTTGCTTTCAAGTGTTGCGTACGCTCAATGTAGTTCTCAGGGAGATTCAGAGTGACACAGAATGGGACAAGGCTGGTCCCTTTTTGAATTACGGGTACAACTCATTTTTGCCAGTTGAGTGGACTGAAGAAATGTGGAATAAAGTGTCTTGCTGGAGGACACAAAGCACCGCCGGGTATCGATCTTGCGACGTTACAATCGTGAGCCGAATGCCCTAACGACTTAGCCATGGTTTACTTTGATGGTGAACGGAATCCGTCACCCAGTTTGACACCTTGGATGTCTTTAGTCGAGTCTACTCTGTTGCAAGCATCTGGGCCCCAGTTTCTTGTTTGGGGAGCTCTTCCTTCTTCCCTCCCATGTGATACGAGGAGGGAGGACCCCGTCAAAGGTCGGGGGGGGGCACTGCTTCCCACCCCTCTGTCTAAGTAGATAAAAATAACTTCAGACGAGCTGGGACATTTGTAACAAATGCGGTTTGAGCAATTTGGTCATGGTCACTCTCTCTCTCTCTCTTTCTTTCTCCTTTTCTCTCCTGTATGTTTCTCCCTCTCTCTTTCTTTCTCCTTTTCTCTCCTGTATGTTTCTCCCTCTCTCTTTCTCCTATCAGTGTGTCTGTCTCTCTGCTTGTCTCTCACGTCTTTCTTTTTCTCTCTCTCTCTCTCTCACCAGTCTCTTTGTCTCTCTCCGTCTGCCCCTCTCTCCCCCTCTCTTTCTTTCTCTCTCTCTCTCTCTCACCAGTCTCTTTGTCTCTCTCTCTCTGTTTTTGTCTGTCTGCCTCTTCTCTATCTTTGTCTTTCTGCCTCTCTCCCTCTCTCTCTCTCTCTATATATATATATATATATATATAATATATATATATATATCATCTATCTATCTGTCTATCTTGCCTTTCTTCTCTGCTTGTCTCTCTGTCTTTCCCCGTATATACGTTTCTCTTACTCTCCCTCTCGCCCCCATCTCTCCCTACGTACTGCTGACTCATTAGCAAATTAGCAACTCTCATTATCTCCCAATCACTGGAGTCTGTATTCTCTGTCCTCACTGATTACCGTAAGATTAAACAATCAACGCTTACCAACACTAACATTGAGCTGCCGTTAATGCCCGATAAATACCATCGTTGCGTTGTTCATTACGAAGACCAAGCCGCAGACATGTCTTCTTAATTTCTCTGCTAATTACTTGCAACCACAAATTGGAATTCTTTGAAGTTCATGCACTGCATGTCTTTGAATCTATTCTCTCC
This sequence comes from Octopus sinensis, assembly GCF_006345805.1. Taxonomy (NCBI): domain Eukaryota; kingdom Metazoa; phylum Mollusca; class Cephalopoda; order Octopoda; family Octopodidae; genus Octopus; species Octopus sinensis. The sequence continues at coordinate 3,194,218 of NC_043022.1, forward strand.
AATTTTTTTCTTTTTATCCTGTTTGTTCTTGTTGTAATATTACCTGAAGTTTACCTTTTCAAATATGGTTCTCCTGAAAATATATAAAGCAAATATTACACATAGGCGCAGGAGTGGCTGTGTGGTAAGTAGCTTGCTAACCAACCACATGGTTCCAGGTTCAGTCCCACTGCGTGGCACCTTGGACAAGTGTCTTCTGCTATAGTCCCGGGCCGACCAATGCTTTGTGAGTGGATTTGGTAGACGGAAACTGAAAGAAGCCTGTCGTATATATGTATATATATATATATAAGTGTGTGTTTGTGTGTCTGTGTTTGTCCCCCTAGCATTGCTTGACAACAGATACTGGTATGTTTACGTCCCCGTCACTTAGCGGTTCGGCAAAAGAGACCGATAGAATAAGTACTGGGCTTACAAAGAATAAGTCCTGGGGTCGATTTGCTCGACTAAAGGCGGTGCTCCAGCATGGCCGCAGTCAAATGACTGAAACAAGTAAAAGAGTAAAGAGTAAGAGTATATAAAGCTGAAGTAGTCTGTATGTGGCAGGTTTGGTAGGCTTCAACTAACACTATCTCCTCCGAGACCCTGCGGCGCAAGTTGATCAAAATTGAGAGTATGATAGAAGAAGGCTTGCTCTTCATTCCGTAGAAGAAAAAATTCAAATCAGACCATGTTAACACCAAAAATTATTTACTGCCTTCTTTCTATGAAAATCCCTATTTTTTAATGATTTTTTGACTGCTGTGTCGCCATTTTTCGGTGTATTTCGACCAGGAAAATGTTCACTCAAAGAGAATAACAAGCTACATAATGCAAAATTTTTACTTTTCAAAAATTCCAATTCTAAAGGGTCAAAACAAACTCGAGCAACGCCGGGTGATGCTGCTAGTAAACTTGAAATGTAATACCATTGAATATTTTTCATCTTTTATCTTTCGCTTGCTTCGGTCATTGGACTGCGGCCACACTGGAGCACTGCCTTGACGGGTTGTGGTCGAACAGATTCACACCGGTCCTATTTGTTTTTCTTGTTTCGATCATTGAACTGTAGCCATGCTGGAGCACTGCCTTAACGGGCTTTGGCCGAACAGATGGACCCCAGTATTTCTTTGTTTTTTCAAAGTCTGATATTCTATTGTTCTCTTTTGCTGAACTGCTAATTTACGGGGACGTAAAGAAACCAACACCGTTTGCCAGGGAGTTGTGGTACACAAACACAGAAACGGCACGAACATGTATACACATACACCCCCCCACACACACACACGCACACATACACATGATGATTTTCTACACAGTTCGTATCTACCAAACTCAGTCAAAAGGTATAACGCGGCCCAGGGCTATAATAGAAAACTGCGTGGCATCTTGGGCAAGTGTCTTCTACTATAGCCTTGAACCGACCAAAGCCTTGTGAGTGGATTTGGTAGACGGAAACTGAAAGAAGTCTGTTGTGTGTGTATATATATATATATATATATATTATATATATATATATAATATATATATATGTATATATATATATATATATTCTTTGTAAGCCTAGTACTTATTCTATCGGCCTCTCTGCCAAACCGCTAAGTGACGGGGACGTAAACACGCCATCATCGGTTGTCAAGCGATGTTGGAGGACAAACACAGACACACAAATATATACATACACACACACACACATACGACGGGCTTCTTTCAGTTTCCGTCTACCAAATCCAGTCACAAGGCTTTGGTCGGCCCAAGGTGCCATGCAGTGGGACTGAACCCGGAACCGTGTGGTTTGTAAGCAAGTTACTTACCACACAGCCACACACACACATATATATAAACACCTTTTGAATCTTGACCTTTCCTGAAACCTCCCTGACGCACAAGCAATATCATATACGCGCATGTGTGTAAGTATTGTATCAAAGAACGACAGACTGTTGGTGGTTTCTTAGTAAGACGCAAGACTCCGCAAGTGCGTTCCCTCACGAATCCAACAAGTTTAGTCGCAGATTTACACATAAGCACAGGAGTGGCTGTGTGGTAAGTAGCTTGCTAACCAACCACATGGTTCCGGGTTCAATCCCACTGCGTGGCATCTTGGGCAAGTGTCTTCTGCTATAGCCCCGGGCCGACCAAAGCCTTGTGAGTGGATTTGGTAGACGGAAACTGAAAGAAGCCTGTCGTATATATATATATATATATGTATGTGTGTGTGTTTGTGTGTCTGTGTTTGTTCCCCTAGCATTGCTTGACAACCGATGCTGGTGTGTTTACGTCCCCATTATTTAGCGGTTCGGCAATAGAATAAGTACTGGGCTTACAAAAAGAATAAGTCCCGGTGTCGAGTTGCTCGACTAAAGGCGGTGCTCCAGCATGGCCGCAGTCAAATGACTGAAACAAGTAAAAAAGAGTAAAGAGTATAAGCGATTCCAGAGGAAGAAAACCAAAAAGACTGCCTATAAATAGAACCTGACATGAACATGCGGAAATTCCAGTTAAAAACGTGAATCATACCCAACTGTCACTAGATTGCTGGTTGTGATTTGAAGGAGAATTACCTGAATTTTCTTGCAGGTGGGTTGACGAGTTGCATGTTGTAGCATTTCTCAGTTGTTATTTCCCAGAACTCAGACTTCCGCGAGAACTAGTAGTTAATATTTAGGCTAATGGATGCGATTACGTGTTTGTGCTTAATTTTTTATTCGTAATATGTGTAATATGTACAGGGCAGAATCTTCTGTATAAACAGGAACCTTCTGGTATCTGTAGATAGTAAGGAGACGCTGTAAGAAATACAGTGACCTACGAAGGAGCAGACCCTTAAACTGCGATGCGATGTGCAGTGACACGTTCTCCGGTTTCGACCTTGCTGCAAAGCCGAGGATTGCCATCCATGATGTAGAAAAAAGATAAATGAATAACCGACGGAGTACCTGTCAAGATTCTTAAACAGTCTTTATGGCATCTGATGAGTTTAGCAATGCCAAATGTCTGAAAGACATTTTTATGATGTGTTTAATAGAATAATAAAAGAAATCGTTAGCAATATTTGAAGGTGCCTCGGACAAAGTGCTAGCAGGTAATTCTTGCGGTTCTTCACGTTCCGAGTTCAAATAAATATAGGAGCTATCAGATTGCGCTGGTCGCCGTCGTCAACATCTCGGGTGTTCTCGGACCCCTCAAGGCTGATTTCCTCTGCAAAAATAGGGGTAACTTCAACACGTCTAGGAAATGGGTCCAAGCATGATGGGGGTGATTGCTGCAGCGAGTGTCGCCGACCATTCTCCATAGCAACGCTATCGCAGTCATGTCTGTAGGGCACAGCTGAACACGACCTTTGTTCTGGGGTGTATTCTCTCCTCTCCCTCCCTTCTCCTCCCCTTCTGTCGCTTAATTCCACCTTTTTTTTTCTTTGTCTTTGTTTCTTTGTAATTAAACTGCAATTCAAATCTTTATGGACCACCTGGAACCCTCGTCATAGCCGACAGAGCACCTGTCATAATTCTTAAACAGTCTTTATGGCATCTGATGTGTTTAGCAATGCCAAACGTCTCAAAGACTATTTAAAAAATGGAATCTACTTCAGTTGAACGATTTGACAGGAGCTAGCAAGCCAGAGAGCTGCACCAGGCTCGAATTGTCTGTTTTGGCATTGTTTCTAGGGTTGGATGCCCTTCTTAATACCAACCACTCTACAGAGTGTACTTGGTGCGTTTTACGTGGCACTAGCTTGGTTGCTTTGTACGTGGCATATTGGCACCAGTGTTTTAAACGTGACGCCAGGCTGGGTGCTTTTTACATGGCACCATCATCAGTGCTTTTTACGTGACACCAGCACATAGGTATATAATGAAATAAATTCTTTTAAATATTCCATCTGTCCATCCATTTTATCTTCTCTGTATTCCTGGGAGAGTCGTGTGGGTAGAGTTCTCTGGTACCTCCTCTGTAGGGTGATATCAGATGCAACTATCATTGCACCTTCCAGGTAGATTCCCAAGTGTCACCAGCTGACACAATAGATATTATTCAATCATTTCGTTCTTGGTCAACCCGAAGATCTCCTACCATTTGGCTCAACTTGAAGAATACATCTTCCAATTCTTTCCTGTAACATTCTATTCACGTCTGTAGTACCGGAGCCGTGACCTCTCAATACAAAGAAGTAGGGGGATCAACCTGGAGAGACATCCTGAGACTATGGACTTTAATCCAACCATCCTCTCCTTGGTAAACCACTAGATCTCCTACCGGTTGGCTCAATTTGAAAAATCCATTTTGCAATTCTCTCCTGTAACATTACATTCTAATCACATATCCTCAGTAGTGAAGTTGTAACCTCTCAGAGCGGAAAAGTAGTGACTTGAACTGGAGAAATTCCCATGGATATTATCCAGCTGTTTCGGTCTTTCTCTACCTCCTTGGTCTCCTTACCGGTTTTCCTCGGCTAGAAGAATCCGTCTCGTGATTCTTTCCTCTGACGTTCTAATCTCCTTTCTATAATACCAGAGCTGTAACTTCTCATCATCATCATCATCATCATCATTTAACGTCCACTTTCCATGCTAGCATGGGTTGGACGGTTCAACTGGGGTCTGGGGAGCCCGAAGGCTGCACCAGGCCAGTCAGATCTGGCATTGTTTCTACAGCTGGATGCCCTTCCTAACGCCAACCACTCCGAGAGTGTAGTGGGTGATTTTATGTGCCACCGACACAGGTGCCAGACGAGGCTGGCGAACGGCCACGCTCGGATGGTGTTTTTATGTGCCACCGACACAGGTGCCAGACGAGGCTGGCGAACGGCCACGCTCGGATGGTGTTTTTATGTGCCACCGACACAGGTGCCAGACGAGGCTGACGAACGGCCACGATCGGGTGGTGTTTCTTACGTGCCCACAGCACGGAGGCCAGTCGATGCGGTACTGGCTACGGCCACGTTCGGATGGTTTTCTTGTGTGCCACCGGCACTGGTACCACAAAGATACAAATTCCATTGAATTTGATTTTGATTTGATTTGATTTGATTTTCACTTGCCTCAATGCAGAGAAATTGCTTGACCTGCAGAGTCTCTCTTTCTTGGTCTACCCTTAGGTGGATCTTTTCCTTTTGAACGGCACTTTGTAACATAATTTCTAGGTAACTAAAACGTTTTGAACTTCGTATACTGGTAGAATGTGTTTATAAAACATCATTTTCTCTTGGCTTTATTGAGAAAATTCTATAGTTTGTAAGATATTTCGGCAATTTTAACCAATCAATTACCTCCATTGACGTAATTAACATTCTGTGCATAATGAATATGTCCCTCCTTTAAAAAACAGATTGGGTTTATTTACATTTGTGAAGAAAAAAGATACCCTTCCCCAACCCCTAACCCCAACTAACCCTAACTCTAACCCTAAATCTAAAATAGATTGAAATGCAATAGATCGATACTAGGGCCATAATTATGGGTGACATTTTCATTTGACACCGCTAAAAAAAATCCCATTTTCCGTAGTGGTGTCGTATGAAATTGTCACCCATAATTATAACCCTAGTATCGATCTAAAAGGAAAAGATCCCCTTAGGTCTTCTGCCAGTCGATTTGCGGTTCTTTCTTGCGACATCTTAATTAATTGTCGGTAGTACCGTAGCTGAGACGTCTCAATGCGGAAATGTGGATCAACCTGGAAGATCCGAGAGCTTCTCCAGGTCTTTGAAATATTGTTAGTTATAATAGTTTGTTCCTTCTCGAGCCATGCCTGGCTCATAAGGGCCGGTTTCCTTGGTGTATAAGGTTCCCCACCTGGACGGGATGCCGATCTGTCGCAGGTGAGCTGCAACATGCAGGAGGAAAGAGTGAGAAAAAGTTGTGGCAAAAGACTCGGCAGAAGTTCGCCATTACCTTCTGCTGGAGCCACATAGAGCTTAGGTGTTTCGCTCATAAACACACACATCGCCCGGTCTGAGATTCGGACCCGCGATCCCTCGACTGCGAGTCTGTTACTTTAACCACTTAGCTTCTACAGTTATAATAGTTAGTGGTATAAAAAAAAAATCATTCAACTATTAAATTATGAAACCTTTCTTCCGTTTCCTGTCGTTTTAATTTTTAACTCTTTAACTCGCCTCAGTTGGGGAGCTGCGGCCATGCAGGGGCATTCTTCTATCAAATATATTTTCTGATTAAGTAGCAACCATGTTGCTACTTAATAGGCACAGAACCTCTCATTTGTTAAAAAAAAAGTGGAGTGGGAGTTAATCAATCATATCGACCCAGGAACTTGATTGGGTTTTTAAAAACATTTTATCGACACCGAAAGATGAAAAGCAAAGTTGAGATCCGCGGGGTTTGAACTCAGAACCTAAAGATCCAGAGTATATAACAACAGCTCTAATAATTCGGTCAATCCAGTGACGTACCTAAAACGTCGTCTAAGTTATTGACGTCATAACAATTTATAAACTTAGAGAGGACGTGAAATGATATTTTTCTTTTTTTTTTTTTATGGAACGATGGATCTCGAAGCGCATAAAGCTTTAAATAATAGCATGTAAATATTGGGTTGAAAAACTGTTTGGGATAGAAAGAATCAGAGGCTGCCCATGGGACTCGAACCTACATCTCCTGTAGACATGACAAGCGTTCTACCCACAAGTTTTTCCAAACCAACATTTACACGCTTTTATAGCCTTATCTGCTTCGAGATCTAGCATTACAAAAACAAAGCAAAGTAAATAATCTTCTTTGTTTCAGTGTTTGTTGCCTGTCATAAATTTGATTTACAACTTCCACTTGTTTATATTTTCGCGGAAAGGAGAAACCTCGTGAGGAAGTTTCAAATAATTTTCTTTGATTTGTTTAAATCGAACGAGTTTAGTCATAACTATGTTTCACAAAGTTTCCCACGAAGAGAAAGAGGGGTGGGTGGGAGGGGTACCGTCTATTAATAGAACTACACGAAATGTGGAAAGCTTATGAATAAAAACGTGACTATTAAATGTTGTTTTGTTGTAGACTTAGTAGAGCAAAACAGTTGGAGATAAAAACGTTCTTTTAATGCTTTTGTGTCCGTCGAATGACTTGCTTTGTGATTAGAATAGTTTCTTTTGATACACGTAGTTTCTGAAGGTGGTGACATTGTGGCCATCATGGCAGTCCAGAAGAACCAGAGACGCAATTGAAGACGGTTACAAGTTTGAATAGAAGGTGGCAAGCTGGCAGAAACGTTAGCACGCCGGACGAAATGCTTAGCGGTATTTCGTCTGCCGCTACGTTCTGAGTTCAAATTCCGCCGAGGTCGACTTTGCCTTTCATCCTTTCAGGGTCGATAAATTAAGTACCAGTTACACACTGGGGTCGATGTAATCGACTTAATCCCTTTGTCTATCCTTGTTTGTCCACTCTATGTTTAGCCCCTTGTGGGTAGTAAAGAAATGGGTTACAAGTTTGAATAGAAAGCGACTTGTGAAGTCATGCATGGATGTAAGGAATTAACAAAGTCTATCGGTGTTTGGCCTTGATATATATTCGAAATTATTGGTGCGTTAACAGTGGTTTGATCTATTGGCTACATTGCACTACAGAAAATATAAATCTACAGATTTTAGCCAACACTGTATGCACAAATGTTGTTATCTAAGCAGCGTACAGATGTCAGCATCTTGTCTGTACGTACAGTATCTTCATCGACAGCAAGAGAGGGACAGTTGGGGCTACTTCCAGTCCTGCGTTGGGATTTCCATCTCCTAGAGAACCCTTATACACACATACACACGCGCACACATATGTATGTATATGTATCTTTATTGGCGCAGGGGTGCCTGTGTGGTAAGGAGTTTGTTTCCCAACCACATGGTTCCGAGTTCAGTTCTCACCGCGTGGTATCTTGGGCAAGTGTCTTCTACAGGGTGATTCAAGACTCAAGAACAATTTATATTTTTAATAAGAAACAGTTTTTTTTATTAAGAGGTACTTAATTTATCGACTCCGAAAGGATGAAAAGCAAAGTCGACCTCGGCGGAATTTGAACTCAGAACGTAGCAGTAGACGAAATACCTATTTCTTTACTACCCACAAGGGGCTAAACACAGAGGGAACAAACAAGGACAGACAAAGGGATTAAGTCGATTACATCACACCCAGTGCGTAACTAGTACTTGATTTATCGATCCCGAAAGGATGAAAGGCAAAGTCGACCTTGGCGGAATTTGAACGCATTTCGCCCGGCGCGCTAACGTTTCTGCCAGCTCACCGCCTTATATATATATATATATATATATATATATATGGACACATACCGTAACAAGAGAAAGCAAAACAGAAAGTGAAGGGGGGTGGGATCTCAGGAAGTAGATTGTGTGAATGGACCAGGTTCGAGGTTGTTTCCCCTACCCCACTATCCACTATCCGTAATTATGTAACGAGACCATGTCCAACTCGTTTTTATCCGCCTTCATTTGTTTGTTTTTTTCTTCTTCCCTCATTTCCATTTTCCCGTTCTCATATCTATTTTCATTAACATTTAGCAGAAAGCCGGTGATGAGGCGCAGCGAGGCTGCGTGGTAAGATGCTTGCTTCCCGACCATATGGTTCTGGGTTCAGTTCCACTGCATGGCACCTTCGGCACATAATAATCGTTTCTCAAGGCGGCGAACTGCCAGAAGTGTTAGCATGCTGAAAGGATATACTTAGCGGTATTTCGCCAGTCGCTACGTTCTGAGTTCGAATTCCGCTGAGGTCGACTTTGCCTTTCATCCTTCCGGGGTCGATAAATTAAGTGCCAGTTACGCACTGGGAGCGATGTAATCGACTTAATCCCTTTGTCTGTCCTTGTTTGTCCCCTCTATGTTTTGCCCCTCATGGGTAGTAAAGGAATAGGTATTTCGTCTGTCACTACGTTCTGAGTTCAAATTCTGCCGAGGTCGTCATTGCCTTTCATCCTTTCGGGGTTGATAAATTAAGTACCAGTTACGCACTGGGGTCGATGTAATCGACTTAATCCCTTTGTCTGTACTTGTTTGTCCCCTCTATGTTTAGCTCCTTGTGGGCAATAAAGAATTAAGAAGCTTGCTTCTCCGTCACATAGTTGCGGGTTCAATCCCAATGCATAGAACCTTGGGTAAGTGTTTTCTACTATAGCTTCGGACAAACAAAGCCTTGCGGTTTGGATAAGATTTAGCTGCTGTTTTTAGCAGGTCGTGCGACCACTTAGAGCAGTGCTTTTCAACCTTTTTGCTGGAGCGGAACCCCAAGGAAACATTCCACTTGCTCGAAGAACCCCTGTGCAATAATTTAATTGTCTTATGCACACATATCTGCACAGGAGAATTAAAAATTACTGCCGATTTTAGGAGTTTTGTAACTTCTTGCGGAACCCCTGGACTGTACTGGCGGAACCCTAAGGTTCTGCGGAACCCTGGTTGAAAACCACTGACTTAGAGGCCCCGTCGACGGTTCACAACAACGGCGAGTAAACCACCTGAACTGAGAAACTTCCAGCATTCGTATGTAAATGGATGGAAGCACTCCGTCGATTACGACAATGAGGGTTCCGGTTGATCCGAATCAACGGAACAGCCTGCTCGTGAAATTAACGTGTAAGTGGCTGAGCACTCCACGGACACGTGCACCCTTAACGTAGTTCTCGGGGATATTCAGCATGACACAGAGAGTGACAAGGCCGGCCCCTTGAAATACAGGTACAACAGAAACAGGAAGTAAGAGTGAGAGAAAGTTGTGGTGAAAGAGTACAGCAGGGATCACCACCACCCCCTGCCGGAGCCTCGTGGAGCTTTTAGGTGTTTTCGCTCAATAAACACTCACAACGCCCAGTCTGGGAATCGAAACCGTGATCCTATGACTGCGAGTCCGCTGCCCTAACCACTGCGCCATTGCGCCTCCACCGTATATAAGTAAGTCTGTGTGCAGAGACTAAGAGTTATTGTTGTTGTTGTTTTTTGCTGTTATCGCTGCTGCTACTTTTTGGTTTTTTTGGGTTTTTTGTTTGTTTGTTAATCACTGGTTTTATACCCGATAACCTTCGCCTGCTCGCTATTTTTCTTCCCGATCAGAACACTACTACTACTACTTGTAGTAGTAGTAGTAGTAGTATATTTATTTAAGGAACAGTTATGTGACAATCAGAAACACTAGAAAGGATATTACGTGGATGCACACACACTTCACACACACATACACACACACACACACACTTCACACACACACACACACACACACTTCACACACACACACACACTTCACACACACACACACATACACACACACACACATACACACACACACACACACACTTCACACACACACACACACTTCACACACACACACACACTTCACACATACACACACACACACACACTTCACACACACACACACATACACACAACACACACACACACTTCCACACACACACACACACACACTTCACACACACACACACACACCACACACACACACACACTTCACACACACACACACACACACACTTCACACACATACACACAGGAACTGCATCATGTGTGTGTGTGTGTGTTTGACGTTTGACTGAGGTTGCGGTGAGAGTAAGGATAGTCATACCTTTACAAATGCTTGTTAAAAATTATTGCGTATATTTATATATATTTATATATATATATACATATATGTATGTATAACTATGTATAGATGTGTGCGTGTGTGTATGTTTGTGTAGATGTATGTGTGTATATTGTTTAACACTCCTTTTTTTCTATTTTATTCCACTGGAAGACCACTTGTTTAGTCTGGTTAATTCGTGGGTGTCACCGCTATGACACATTTCAAGGAAGTTAGATAGATTTGGCCGAAACTCACCTGACAGTAAATCAAAACCACTTTGATTCCAAGATTTATTTATGTTTACCAACTGAATGAATTTAATAAGAGCATCTGAATATGAAACATAATGAAAATTGTTCAAACTGAAGTCCTTCTTGAGTGACACCATTCTTCCATTCGAGTCAATACAGAATTATAGATAACTAGCAGTATCGCCCGGCGTTGCTCGGGTTTGTAAGGGAAATAACTATATAAGCATTTTTAGAGAGTTATAGCCAAAAAATAGCAAAAAAATGCATTAAAAATGGGGAAAAAATTATGGTAAATTTTTTTTTAAATTGTTGACTCATCTTAGACATTTTTAGAGAGTTACTTCCCTTATATAATAGCGAAAAATGCATTAAAAAGGAAAAAAACGATGGTAAATTTTTTTTTAAATCGTAGACTCATCGTAGATGCACGCTAATACCCAGAAGGGCTCGATATGAATCACGACTATAAGATACCCGGTTTTGGTTAAACTGCACCGCAAAATGTGGGAGTAGTTAGGAATCTAAATCGTAGGAGACAGACACTCACATAACTTCACTTTTATATATAAAGATATTTATGGAATTTTGATTTACTGTCGAGTGACTTTTGGCCAACCCAGTATATTTGGGTGTGTGTGTGTGTGTGTGGAGAGAGAGAGAGTATAGAATACACTTCGTAGTGCTCAAGGGATTTTAACTTGAGCAGGTAGAGGACAAGGAAGTTAGGCAAGTTGATATACAAATGATATGAAATATATTTAATGCAAAAAGTGCATATATACGTTTACATATAGAAAGATCCAACTTACATAGAATAGAAATGATATCAGGAATTAAAGGGGTTGAATAAGAGTTTTACGAGTCCAACGGCTGTTTCTGGGGGCCTTGGTGGTCCAAAATAATGACTGATAATTGAATCCATCATCAGGTAATACCAGCCTACATCTTCAGGGAAGAATTTTACATTTGAGGTGTTGACAGAATGGAGTATATGACTCTGTGCTAAGAAGTTTGCCTCCCAACCACGTGGGTCCAGATTCAGTTCCACTGCGTGGTACCTTGGGCAAGTGTCTTCTGCTATAGCCTCGGGCCAACCAAAGCCTTATGAGTGGATTTGCTAGACAGAAACCGAAAGAAGCCTGTCGTATATGTATGTATCTATGTGTGTGTGTCTTTTTGTTTCTGTTTATTCCCCCATACTGCTCAACAACTGGTGTTGGTGTGTTTACGTCCCCGTGAGCTGGTTCGGCAAAAGAGACCGATAGAATAAGAACTAGGTTTTAAAAAGTCCTGGGGTCGATTTCTTCAATTGAAACTCTTCAAGGCGGTGCTTCAGCATGGCCGCAGTCAAATGACTGAAACAAATAGAACATAAGAGAAAGAGAGAAAGAAAGAGAGAGAGGGAGGAGGAGGGGGTTGCATTTTAAAGTAAATTTGAATATATCAGTAACTCTTTACTCTTTTACTTGTTTCAGTCATTTGACTGCGGCCATGCTGGAGCACCACTATAGTCGAGCAAATCGACCCCGGGACTTATTCTTTGTAAGCCCAGTACTTATTCTATCGGTCACTTTTGCCGAACCGCTAAGTAACGGGGACGTAAACACACCAGCATCGGTTGCCAAGCAATGCCAGGGGGACAAACACAGACACACAAACATACACACACATATATATATACATATATACGACGGGCTTCTTTCAGTTTCCGTCTACCAAATCCACTCACAAGGCATTGGTCGGCCCGGGGCTATAGCGGAAGACACTTGCCCAAGATGCCACGCAGTGGGACTGAACCCGGAACCATGTGGTTGGTAGACAGGCTACTTACCACACAGCCACTCCTGTGTGTGGGTTTTATTATTCTTTAAATTCATGTTTTACTTCGCAGAATTCAAACCAGTTGGCGTCTGTGTGGACGGGTGTGTGTCCATGCATGTGCGCATGTATTTAAATAATGGGTGTTTAGTCTAAATTTTACAGTTTCCCTATGAGGAGAAGAAAACACAATTTTCCCTTCAAAATAAAAGGCTTTTTTTTTTTAAACCAAAAAACATTCTTTTCTACTCTAGGCACCAGGCACGAAATTTGGTGGCAGGGAGCCAGTCGATTAGATCGACTCCAGTACGTAACTGGTACTTAATTTATCGACCCCGAAGAGTGACAGGCAAAGTCGGCCTCGACGGAATTTGAACTCAGAAATACCTATTTCTTTACTACCCACAAGGGGCTAAAGATAGAGGGGACAAACAAGGACAGACAAAGGGATTAAGTCGATTACATCGACCCCAGTGCATAACTAGTACTTATTTAATCGACTTTGCCTTTCATCCTTCCGAGGTCGATAAAATAACTACTAATTGAACACCGAGGTCAACTCATCCCCTCTCCCTAAATCAGGCCCTTGTGGCAAAATTTGAAATCATTATTATTGTTATTGAGTGAGAGAGCAGTGCATGCCATCGAAATAATACTGGGATACAAATATACGAAGCCCAGTATACCCATCATGACTACCAGTCTCATAAGGGTACACCAGGCACATGCATTACAACCACATATGTGCGACATGGTGATCTCATATCAAGACAAACAGTGCATGACCTTGCAGGTGGGGGCCCAGTTAGAATTTTCATGTCGAGTGGTCCATCCCGCTCAAAAAGGTCCCTGAATAACGGTTGTTTAAGGATGTTAAACGAAACACCCATGTTTCCATAGATGAATTCTTGAAACCCAAAAGAATTCCTCTCAACACATGGCTATGATGCTACCCCACTACTTCTGCTCGTGGTCAGAGATGCACATATCGTCAGCCACTAAGGGACATGCTCAACTGGTTAAGGTCAAGCAACTGAAAAGCAATTCTGTGGTATTGAGCAGAATATTTGCTGTAGCCCATCTTTAATACCAAGATGAAACAATGTACATGATAAAGTCGTTTTGTCCTGTACTGTCCATAATGTTTTCCACAATGTAAACCCTTGTAGTTAATAAAGAAATTATTATTATTGAGTGAGAGAGCAGTGCATGCCATCAAAGTGACACTGGGGTAAAATATACGAAGCCCAATATACCCATCATGACTACCCGTCTGATAAGGGTACACCAGGCACATGCATCACAACCATATGTGCGCGACATGGTGATCTCATATCAAGATAAACAGCACATGACCTTGCAGGTGGGGCCCAGTTAGAATTTTCTTCATTTTGAGTAGCCCATCCTGCTCAAACGGTCCCTGAATAAGGGTTGTTTAAGGATGTTGAAAGAACCACCCATGTTTCCAGAGGTGAACTATTCAAACCCCAAAGAATCCCTCTCAACACATGGCTATGATGCTCCCCCACTACTTCTGCTCGTGATCAGAGATGCACATATCGTCAGCCACTAAGGGACATGCTCAACTGGTTAAGGTCAAACAACTGACAAGCAAATCTCTGGTATTGAGCAGAATATTTGCTGTAGCCCATCTTTTATACCAAGACAAAACAATGTACATGATAACACTTCCAATCAGTTAAGATCATTATTATTATTATTATTATTATTATTATTTGCCATCATCGGCATTACTCTGTATGCGACGTGTTTTGAGTGCATAAAACAAGGCTAATCTGTCGAGCTTTAAACAATGCGTACGGTCATCGTTTACTCAATGACATCGTAAGAACCCTCGACGACGGGTGGAGGAGAGAGATGCAACAATAGGTGAGAGGTGAGGTGGGAGTGGACAAACAAAGCAAAGCAGACAGTTTGAAGGAGATTTCTTCGGAGGTACATTGACATAATATAAACACACACACAGAGGTAGAGGTAGTGTGTGAGTGTGTGTGTGCATACATGCATATGTGTGTGTATATATATGTGTGTGTATATATATATGTGTGTGCGTGTGTATGTGTGCATAAATGTGTGCGTGTGTATATATGTCTGTGTGCGTGTATATATGTGTATGTGTGTGCGTGTATATATGTGTGTGTGAGCATGTATATATATGTGTGTGTGTGTTTGTGTATGTATATATGTGTATGTGTGTGCATATATGTGTATGTGTGTGTATATATGTATATATATGTATATATATATATGTGTGTATGTATGTATGTATATATATGTTTATATATATGTGTGTGTGTGTGCATGTATATGTGTGTGTGTGTGCATGTATATATGTGTGTATGTGTGTGTGTGTGTATGTATATATATGTATGTGTGTGTGCATATATATATGTGTATGTATATATATATGTGTGTGTGTGTGTATTTGTGTATGTATGCGTGTGTGTGCGTGTGCAATGTTTGCACTGAGCATGTCCTAGAGTTTTGAAGGAGGAAAGGTGCAATGATGTAACATTTTAAATAGCAAAAAGCACCTGCACTGTGTGTGTGTGTGTGTGGGAGGGTCGTGGGTTAAGCGTGGTTGGGTGCAGTCAGGAAATATCAAGGTTCGATCCCATTGCGTGGCATCCTAGGGTTATGTCTTTTACTCTTGTTTTCAGCTAAGTCCGACTCTTGTGAGTGAAACCCCTAGGACGGACAGAAACTATGGGAGTTTGACATGTATACACACCATGTCAAGGATCAAATCTTCACTGGTAACCAAATTAGGAGTTAGGGGTCGCCCTAACGAAAGACCGCCGAAATTTGAAGAAGATTTTTTTCCTTGATATGCTTACTCTTTTACTCTCTTTTACTTGTTTCAGTCATATTTGACCGCGGCTATGCTGGAGCACCGCCTTTAATCGAGCAACTCGACTCCGGGACTTATTCTTTTGTAAACCCAGTACTTATTCTATCGGTCTCTTTTGCCGAACCGCTAAGTGACGGCGACGTAAACACACCAGCATCGGTTGTCAAGCAATGCTAGGGGGACAAACACAGATGCACAAACACATACACACATACATATATATATAGACATATATATATATACATATATACGACAGGCTTCTTTCAATTTCCATCTACCAAATCCTGAGGCTGAGGCTATAGTAGAAGACACTTGCCCAAGGTGCCACGCAGTGGGACTGAACCCGGAACCATGTGGTTGGTAAACAAGCTACTTACCACACAGCCACTCCTGCGCCTGTGCTTGGTGAGAGCAGAAACATGTCCTGCATGAAATGTTATCTGAGCTTTGCCCTGGTCTGGCAAAGATGGGTGTTCTCTGTGGGGGTCTCGAACCTCTGCTCTTAGACCTTCGCGGGCACTGCTTATCACATGAGAAAAGCGCGCGAATCTGGAGAATATTCAAGATGGCTTCCAACTGTATGATCGATATTTAGGTGGTTCACGCGAAACTCGTATGGGTCGAGTGTAGCTAACCCATAATGGTAGCTTACTCATAATCGCGGTTGGGGCTCAAATCCCTACAGCATGAAATGACCTTTATTCTCTAGAAAAACGGCGCCGCCGTGGTGATCTCATTCTCACCCACAACATCATAAGCGGAAAGTGTAATCTCTCGAAAGAGCTGTTCTTCACTCCTGCTCCAGAGCGTCGGCTGCGGGGTCACTCCGAAAAGCTCTACCTGCGACGATTTCATCTCAATCGAAGGAGAGGAGCTTTCTCCATCCGGGTTGCGGATCCGTGGAACAAGCTGCCAGACGAGATGGTGAAGATGCCGACGACCGCTTTGTTCAAAGCCTCCCTTGACCTCAAGTGGCCTGAACTCTTTACATGAACACCACCCTGTACTTAACTCCATGTCCCCCTACATGGCCTTGCTATTTGCTTTTGAGCCAAATTAACTAACTAACTAACTAACTAACTAACTAAGATGTTGGAACAATGAAACCTTTACCATTTCGGGACACGTCTGAAGAATGGAGAGCCCTAGGTCACAAACACAAATATATTCACAGTTGGTTAGCGGTAGAAGGATTCAGTGCAGACCTCAACTGAGATACAAGGATGGAGTTAAGCATATCACGAGAAAAGCTAATCGTTGATACCAATAGATGGACCACAACAGCGAAAGACATAAACTTGTGCAGGGCAATGATCCACTTGTGTTACTTTGGCTTGGATCGTATATGAGAGTGGTGGAGAAGGTTCACATGCACTGGACCTGCCCAAGGGTAGACCACCGTTAGACTAGAAATATGTATTATATAGGTTATAAGTTCAGCAAAACAATTTTGCACCAGAATTTTTTATGGTATTACCCATAAAATTATATGGGGTGATTATAACCAAAAAATAAGCAACAAGAATGGATCGGTAGTTTAGTACAATTGTTTCATACTATAACAATTTATTAAAGCTGCAATTATATAGGTTATATATATATATATACACGTGGTCTGATCAATAAGTATCCGGACTGTTGCTGTAGTAACGAAGCTAAATCACGGAGAGTGAAGCTGCTTGGCAAAGATCAACCCTGAACTCTAGCTCACTTCCACAGTTTACAGCAGTGCTTGGAAGGAAGGTGTGTAGCGTGTGATCATGACAGAGAAATTACAGAGATTGTTACTATGGTAACAGCCCGGTTACTTATTGATCAGACACGCACACATATATATATATATATATATATATAGGGGAGAATTCACAAAAAATAAAAGACGAAGACAGGTGGTGTAGACAACAAACAAATGTATTAGTTTAACGCTCGGGAAGCGAAAATGTGTTTAACGTTTCGAGCCTATGCTCTTCCACAGAAAGAAACAAGGAGAGAAAATACAGAATGTGTGGTGGCTAGCGATCTATCATGGCGAAGGCCAAACAGAAGGGTCACACAGGAGAGCTAGAGAGAAGGGGAGATAACAATGTGTGGTGATCCCAAAACGAGGTGCGTGTGCATGTGTATCGGCGGGAGAGTCCATCATATATATATGATGGACCCTCCCGTCGAAGACAACGCATAAGCGTTTAGCTTTTGCCGAATGACCTGCGCAAATAATCTCTCTCTATATAAACGGCAGTTTGTCTGTCTGCGTGTATGTGTGTCTGTTAGGTTGTACCCTCACCCTGACCACGGCTTTCAACCGATTCTGATGAAACTTGACACACACATAGCCCAATGTCATAAGTCAAAACTAACGCAGCGAAAATTTTGAAAAGTTCCCCCAGTTCTGAAAAAAATCGATAAATTCGACATGGGGTCGAGAATTAGAAACACAAACCACAGACTGTCTAGGGGACGCAATTCGACCTTTTTAAGTCTCAAAAAAAATTTACCATCATTTTTTTCCCATTTTTTGGCTATAACTCTCTAAAAATGCTTTATAGTTATTTCCCTTACAAACCGAGCAACGCCGGGTGATACTGCTAGTTTGTTTATAAGAGATCAGATGTATGTGTCGCACATTAGCTCACTTTCTCCATCAAATTGACGTTGGCTGGACAAGTGTACCGTGTCCTGGATATCAGGTGTCGAAGTGATCGCATAGTAACGTGAGATGAAGTGTTCTGTTATGCACGTGATCCAATGGTTCGTGGAAGAATTGTCATGCATGAAACCGCCTCCTGGATGTGAATGGAATCGGTATCTTCCACGTTAACTCGCCTGCAGGTTAACAGTGGTAATTTTGATGATAATGCTTAGCGGTATTTCGTCTGTCTTTACGTTCTGAGTTCAAATTCCACCGAGGTCGACTTTGCCATTAATCCTTTCGGGGTCGATAAAACAAGTACCAGTTACGCACTGGGGTCGATATAATCGACTTAATCCGTTTGTCTGTCCTTGTTTGTCCCCTCTGTGTTTAGCCCCTTGTGGGTAGTAAAGAAATAGGTATTTCGTCCATCTTTACGTTCTGAGTTCAAATTCCACTGAGGTCGACTTTGCCTTTCATCCTTTCGGGGTCGATTGAATAAGTACCAGTTACGCACTGGGATCGATATAATCGACTTAATCGGTTTGTTTGTCCTCTCTGTGTTTAGCCCCTTGTGGGTAGTAAAGAAATGGGTATTTCGTCTGCTGCTACGTTCTGAGTTCAAATTCTTCCAAGGTTGACTTTGCCGTTCATCCTTTCGAGGTTGATAAAATAAGTACCAGTTGAGTACTTGGATCGATGTAATCGACTTATCCCCTCCCCTGAAGCTGCTGGCCTTGTGCCAAAATCCGAAACCTATCTAGCTGATGATGGGAGTGTCAAGATGGCTACTCATTGTATGAGGTGATGACGTGTCAATAGCACGTGACCTCGATATGGATATTAAAGCTATTTATCTAATTTTGAACAAGCAACCCAGATATGTTGCTGCTGTTGTTGTTGCTGCTGTTGTTGTTGTAGAGAAACACTCACCATGCAACTGCTGTGCAAACAACTATAATTAGGTTGGTGGTGGTAGTGGCGGTGTCGTATCAATGGTTGTGGTGGGGGAGGTTGTATGAGTGGTAGCATAGTTGTAAAGGTGGTTTCTGCAGTAATTATGTGGTAGTAGAAATGATTGTAGCAATGGTTGTTGCTGTGGTGGTGGTGGTTTTAATAATAATGGTGGAGGTTGTAGTAACCGTGTAGTGGTAGAGGTACTGGTTGTAGTAAATCTTAGTATTGCAGAAGTGATGTGGTGGCTCTAATGCGGACTGGTTATAGGTGTAATTTTGGCTATAACGACACTTGTAGTAATAAAGCTGCTGTTTTTGTAGTATTAGTAGTAGTAGTAATGGTAGCGGTAGTAGTACTTGTAGTGGTTGTTATTGTGGTGGTGATGGTTGTAGTAGTTGTAACAGTGGTGGCAGTGGTAATGATAGTGGTAGTAGTAACAGTGATGAAGGTAATAGTAATGTTCGTAGTAGTAGTAATAGGAGGAGGAGGAGTAGCGGTGGTGGCGATGTAGTGTTGTGGTAAGTGTGGTGGTAGTAGTACTTGTAGTAGTGGTGGTGATAGTAGTACTTGTCAAGGTGATGGTTGTTATTGTGATGGTGGTGGTGGTGGTGGTAGTAGTACTTGTCGAGGTGATGGTGGTGGTGTAGTAGTAGTAGTAGTGATGACAGCAGTATCGATAATGTCAATATTCACCATGAACGACAATAATCAGGAACCCTTTTATTTGCTAAAAAAAATAGTATGAAATCCATTTTCTGTGAGGAGCATGGAATATCGATTAAATCGATCCAAATAGAATATTGATTTCTAATTTCCTTGCAAGGTCACATGTTTTGGAAGAAGACAAGGGACTGGTACTTTATTTTACAAATAATAATTAAGCTAAAATAATAATGAGAGCGGAGAGGTTCTTACAATGAGAGAAAGGGAAGTAACCTTTATATTTCGAGCAGAAACGCCCATCATCAGGAGAGAACGGCTTAAAGAAACATAAGTTTATGTACAAGCTGCCATGATGATTGTCGGTTGTCTGCCGCAGTGCTCCGAAGAACTACAATTCTCTCCAATGGATGGAATGGAAGCACTCCGTCGGTTACGATGACAAGGGTTCCGGTTGATCCGATCAACGGAACAGCCTGCTCGTGAAATTAACGTGTAAGTGGCTGAGCACTCCACGGACACGTGTACCCTTAACGTAGTTCTCGGGGATATTCAGCGTGACACAGAGAGTGACAAGGCTGGCCCTTTGAAATACAGGTACAACAGAAACAGGAAGTAAGAGTGAGAGAAAGTTGTGCTGAAAGAGTACAGCAGGGTTCACCACCATCCCTGCCAGAGCCTCGTGGAGCTTTAGGTGTTTTCGCTCAATAAACACTCACAACGCCCGGTCTGGGAATCGAAACCGCGATCCTACGACCGTGAGTCCGCTGCCCTAACCACTGGGCCATTGCGCCTCCACTCTCCAATAATAAACTAGATTAACACTAACACTTTTCTCCTTTCGGCGAGATCCGATCCCAAAACAGAGAGCTACCGAACCCATAATACTACTCTACCGTCTCAGCCATACTCACACACATACACACAAATCTAATAAATGTTATTTGCATTAGGTTAAATGGCTACAGATAATAGAGGCTTCTAATTAGATGAATACTCTAGAATCTAAGGTGGGCAATCTTTTTGAGAGTTCGTGCCAAAACTGGCAAAATCTCTGACACAAAATTCTTCCACGTGCCAACCAAATTTTTTCGAGAACATATTAGGCTACTTGATATCTCTTAAAGTGTCTCTTAAGAACTTTTTTAATAAATGCTAAAAAAATCACCATAGAGTAGTAAAACACAGTACCGTAAATCCTCGAGTATAATTCGCATTTTCCCCCCAAAATTTAGAGGTCAAAATCCCTAGGTTAAAAATGAAAATTATTTTCTAAGCAATGTCCGAGTCTCTATTTGTTGTCCGGCAATGTTTATTCAGACGCATTTTGTGATGTCGGGTGTGAAAATACCTTAAGCTAAGCCTGAAAGCAATGAAGTCATAAAAGAATCATCCATAACTTGCAGTAAGCAACATTTAGTAAACGTTATTACTGTTATTTCTTTATTTTCTGCAAACAAAATGCACAAAAAAGCTACACGTTTGCATTATGTTATATATACAATAATTATAAAGGACATTACCCTATACAGTTTTACAAACCAAGGACGTTATATAGACCTCATTGGCTCAAGTTAGAGAAGGGATGCGTATTATACACAAGGTTTAGGTTTTTCAGAGGTACAGCCCCCTAAAAATCCCCTGCGTATTATACACGAGGATGTACGGTATATAATGATGGAAAATGTATTCACCTTCAAAGTTATATCTAAACAACAATGAACCTTTGCTACTTTCAGTAATCTAGGGCCGAGATTATTACTGGTATTTATGCTGAAGGAAGAAAGCCCAAGTTGACCCCGGCGAGACTTGAGCTCAGAATTCTTAAGGGCAAGAATAAACACCACGAGGTTATTTAATCCACCCCTCTTCAAATATATATTGCCATATGAGGGACCTGGCTTTTGTGTCAGTTCTCGATGTCTGCCTTTTCGGGTTCTGTTGCTGAAGAGGAGACAACTACCTCAGAAATGCATGCATCCAACAATCTGGTTAGGGAATGCTGTCAACTGATTTGGTGTATTTACACCTATTTGTCTACAGCAAGAAATTTTTTCCATTACGAAATGCAGTGGATGGCTTTCTTACGGGTTCGAATAAGCCTCAAGCATATTTGAACTGGTAACGAATTTATATATATATATATATATATATATATATATAGTTAATCCAAACAAGAAAACACAAAAAACACAGCAACGTGAGGACGTGGAACAAATAAAGTATTATTGGGCGCTCAGGAAGGAAGGGAAGAAGGAGGGTTTAACGTTTCGATCGGAGCTCTTCGTCGGAAACAAAGGAGAAGGAAAGATCCCGAGAAGGGAAGACAGAGGAAAAAAAATTGCTGGCGGTGCTCAGAAAGTCGTTGTGGTGGGAGGGAGTAATTGGTGGGTGGGTTGAGTGATTGATTGATAGGCTGTTGAATGATTGAGTGATGGATTGATAGATGGTTTGACTAATCAATTCTTTGATTGATAGATGTGTTGGTTGACGGGCTAATCAATTGAATAAATGATTGATGGCCCGTGTGTTCGTTCACTCAAAAAGAATATTACCTCCTACACATACGCGCGCCTGTGCACGTGTGTGTGTATTCGTCTTTGTCAATATACACATATAGAAAAAGACAAAGAAAGTAGAGAGAAAAAGAAGCAAAGGAAAATAGAAAGACAGAGAGAAAAAGAGAGAACGAAAGAAAGAATTTGCATCGTTCTTGCACCATTGCTAAAACAACCCAGACATTTAGGGTTATGGGGGGAGTGAGCGAGTGGTGTGATGGCAAGAGTGCCGTAGAAAAGGGACCACCGGTGTCTTTGACAGCAACAAAGGTCGCTGCAGTATCACAGATGATACAATAACAATAATGTCAACAACATTTGCCCAACTTTCAGGTTTGTGGATTTGCACTAAATGACTCTCAAAGGCTGGGTAACTCAAAGTCACTGTGGTCTCGACACACACAAACAAGCAGACAGTCTCTCTCTCTCTATCTCACTCATGAAAAGGTTTAGTATAAACAATATGATTTGAATTTTCTGTTAAAAAAAATATACAGATTTATCTTTCCTTTAAGTATGGTAAATACATGTATGTGTATGTATGTACACACGTGGAGGCGCAATGGCCCAGTGGTTAGGGCAGCGGACTCGCGGTCGTAGGATCGCGGTTTCGATTCCCAGACCGGGTGTTGTGAGTGTTTATTGAGCGAAAACACCTAAAGATCCACGATGCTCCGGCAGGGATGGTGGTGATCCCTGCTGTACTCTTTCACCACAACTTTCTCTCACTCTTACTTCCTGTTTCTGCTGTGCCTGTATTTCAAAGGGCCGGCCTTGTCACTCTCTGCGTTAAGGGTACACGTGTCTGGAGTGCTCAGCCACTTACACGTTAATTTCACGAGCAGGCTGTTCCGTTGATCGGATCAACCGGAACCCTCGTCGTCGGAACCGACGGAGTGCTTCCATCATGTACCCACACACACATATATATATATATAATTTAATTCAAGTCATCGTGGTGAGAGGGAGTAATTGGTGGGTAGATTGGTTGATGGATGGTTTGACTATTCAATTATTCGATGTATGTATAATGTGTACATGAATATATTATGTTTTAGAATGTTTTTTTTTGCCTTTGAGAAATTTTAAGGCATAAAAAGGGAACATTTACGGATGGGTTAGTGGGAAAAGCTCGAAGCTAAAAGTTGTCATATTTATTTTAAAATATAGGGTGTTCAAGAAGTCTCTCCTCAGTAAGTATTTTATTGCAAAATAATAATTTATAAGATGGTATAAGACTACTAAGGCGGCGAGCTGGCAGAAACGTTAGCACGCCGGGCGAAATGCTTAGCGGTATTTCGTCTGCCGTTACGTTCTGAGTTCAAATTCCGCCGAGGTCGACTTTGCCTTTCATCCTTTAGGGGTCGATTAAATAAGTACCAGTTATGCACTGGGGGTCGATGTAATCGACTTAATACCTATGTCTGTCCTTGTTTCTCCCCTCTATGTTTAGCCCCTTGTGGGTAATAAAGAAATAGGTATAAGAGTACTAAAGAATATATAAGACTTTACAAGAGTTTAAAAAACTTTGTAAGGGGTTTTGAAGGTGTCATCTTTCATTTTCAACATTTTACTGCCGCGTGAGCACTTCATAAGGCTGATTTCCGTTTCCTGTGACAATTTGCATAAGGACATTCATAGCGGAGAGACTTTTTGAACACCTTTTGACTGAGGCTTTTAGTTTCACTTTCGTTTTCCTTTTGACGGAGGCTTTCATTTTCACCTGACGGCTCAACCAACCTGAAGCCGCAAGGCGAAAATTTTCTTTTTCTTCAATCATTATTGTTAGTAGTATCCAATTTAAACACGAGGTCGGCAACTTTGAAGGGATGGTGTCAGTCGATTCCATCGGCCCCAGCACTTGACTGGTATTTTGTTTTATCGACGCTGAAAAGTAAAGTTGACCACGGTGGGATTTGAACTCAGACCGCAAAAAGTCACAACAAATACTATAAAACATTTTTTCCGACGCGCTAACGATTTTATCAATCCATCAATCGATAATAATAATAATCCTTTCTACTAAAGGCACAATGCTTGAAATTTGGTGGGAGGAGACTTGTCGATTACATCGACCCCAGTATGCAACTGGTACTTAATTTATTGACCCCGAAAGGATGAAAGGCAAAGTCGACCTTGGCGGAATTTGAACTCAGCACATGGAGACAGACGAAATACCTATTTCTTTATTACCCACAAGGGGCTAAACACAGAGGAGACAAACAAGGACAGACAGATGGATTAAGTCGATTACATCGACCCCAGTGCGTAACTGGTACTTAATTTATCGACCCGAAAGGATGAAAGACAAAGTCGACCTCGGCGGAATTTGAACTCAGAACGTAACGACAGACGAAATACCTATTTCTTTACTACCCACAAGGGGCTAAACACAGAGGAGACAAACAAGGACAGACAGATGGATTAAGTCGATTACATCGACCCCAGTGCGTAACTGGTACTTAATTTATTGACCCAAAAGGATGAAAGACAAAGTCGACCTCGGCGGAATTTGAACTCAGAACGTAACGGCAGACGAAATACCACTAAGCATTTCGCTCGGCGTGCTAACAATTCTGCCAGCTCGCTGCATGAATGGTATTAATTATTATTTATTATTATAATTGTTTGGGCAAGAGATTAGTTTATTAAAATCGATCTCAGTACGTGATTGGTACTTTGTTATCGATCTCGAAAGGATGAGAGGCCAACTTAACCTCCGTAAGGATTTGATCTCCCGGAAGTAAATAACTGAAAACATTTAACCCGATGCTCTGCCGGTTCAAACCATTATTTGAATTCCTTTGTTTTTATCTTAAGAACCAAATCTCGTCTCATGCCTATGCGAAGCATCCTTAGAGCATCAACCAAAATCTCCTGCAGTAGTTAGAGACGACCCTTTTTCGTCCTGGGTCCGTGAAAAAAAAAGGCGTAAACATGGCTGTGTGGTAAGAAGGTTGCTTCAAAGCCTCATGGTTCCGGGTTCAGTCTCATTGAGTGGCCCCTTGAGCAAGTCTCTTCTACAATAGCCTCGGGCTGACCAAAGCCTTATGATTGAATGTGAAAGACGGAAACTGAAAGAAGCCCGTCGTAAATATATGTATGTGTGTGTGTCCCCCACCACCGCTTGACAACTGGTGCTGCTGTGTTTACGTCCCCGTAACTTAACAGTTCGGCAAAAGGCACCGATAGAATAAGTACCAGACTTCAAAAAATGATAATAAATAATGGGGTAAATTCGTTCGACTAAATTTCTTCAAGGCGGTGCCCCAGCATGGCCGCAGTCTAATGATTGAAGTAAATAAAAGACCAGAAATGAATTAAAATTTGTCGTTTATCATTGAGGAGTCGATAAAATAAATTAGCAATCAGCTACAAGTGATGATTTAACCTCTTAACATATTATCCCGTATATTTTCGTTCAGGGATGTCTAATAAATATATATTTGAACGAAACTATACGTTCGCTGTACTCTTGAGGTATCCATCACTTCTTTCTAACCCAAAATACTTCATTCATCATGTTATTCCCGTTTTCTAACATTAACTATCAATAACTTAATACTTCGGTTAAGCATTTTGGCAAAACCAAGGCATGTTTAACCCCTTAACATATCATCCCATATATTTTCGTTCAGGGATGTCTAACAAATATATATTTGAACGAAACTATACGTTCACTGTACTCTTGAGGTATCCATCACTTCTTTCTAACCCAAAATACTTCATTCATCATGTTATTCCCGTTTTCTAACATTAACTATCAATAACTTAATACTTCGGTTAAGCATTTTGGCAAAACCAAGGCATGTCTAACCCCTTAACATATCATCCCATATATTTTCGTTTAGGGATGTCTAACAAATATATATTTGAACGAAACTATACGTTCACTGTACTCTTGAGGTATCCATCTCTTCTTTCTAACCCAAAATACTTCGTTCATCATTTTATTCCCGTTTTCTATCATTAACTACCATTAATTATCATTTCTATCAGTAACTTCATCATAAATCATAACTGATCCAAATTAATTTGTGTACTTATTCTTCCTTATTTACAAATACAAAATAAATGATAATAAGGATCTTTTCGATTTGACCGGCAGTTTTTTTAAAAATAATTTCCACGTAACTAAACACTTTTAAACTTCGTATACTGGTAGAATGTGTTTATAAAACATCTTCTTCTCTTGGCTTTATTGAGAAAATTCTATAGTTTGTAAGATATTTGTTGTTGTCTTTCTTCTTCAATTTCTGCAATTTCAATCAATCAATGACGTCTATTGAGGTAAAAAAAAAAAAAGCATTCTGTACCGTATGAATATGTCCCTCGTTTAAGAAACAGATTGGGTTTATTTACATTTGTGAAGAAAAAAATATACCCTTCCCCCACCCCTAACCCTAACTAACCCTAGCCCTAAAACAGATTGAAATGCAATAGATCGATACTAGGGTCATAATTATGGGTGACAATTTCATATGACACTGCTAGGAAAACTGCCGTTCAAACCGAAAAGATCCCCAAATAAATAATAATATAAATTTTTTACAGGGAAATTTAAAAAAAAAAATCTATGTTATGAGGTTAATATTTCAATAAAACACCCTCGATGTGAACGAAATTATAAAATGGCGATAGCAATGGCGACATCTTTCTCTTCTTGCCTCTCTCTCCCTCTATTAATATCTTCATTGTTTCTTTTATGTAAATATATTGTTTAGCGTTTCCAGAGTTCGTTTCTATATCTTTTATTGACCCTTCTTCTCCTTTTCTTTTCTGTATCTCTTTCTGGTTATTATTATTTATCTGGCCAAAAACATATCAATATTTATTCATTTTCTCTTTACTCTATGCCACACTCACTAAACCCGCCTTTCTGTGGTTTTATTTCCACGCAGTAAATGGATGGAAGCACTCCGTCGGTTACGACGACGAGGGTTCCGGTTGATCCGAATCAACGGAACAGCCTGCTCGTGAAATTAACGTGTAAGTGACCGAGTACTCCACAGACACGTGTACCCTTAACGTAGTTCTCGGGGATATTCAGCGTGACACAGAGAGTGACAAGGCCGGCCCCTTGAAATACAAGTACAACAGAAACAGGAAGTAAGAGTGAGAGAAAGTTGTGGTGAAAGAGTACAGCAGGGATCAACACCATCCCCTGCCGGAGCCTTGTGGAGCTTTTAGGTGTTTTCGCTCAATAAACACTCACAACGCCCGGTCTGGGAATCGAAACCGCGATCCTATGACTGCGAGTCCGCTGCCCTAACCACTGGGCCATTGCGCCTCCACACGCAGTAAATAATGTTAGGGTGTTTTGGAAACTCCATGTCCACTTTTATAGAGAAGACTGCTGATGATGATGATGTGGTTGTCGTTGTTGTCACAATAGTAGTTGTGTGAAAGTGCATGGCTTGGTGGTCAGGGTTTCGAATCACAGCGGTGCGTTGTGTCCTTGAGCAAGACACTTTATTTCACGTTGCTCCAGTTCACTCAGCTGCAAAAAAAATTGTGCTTATAATTCAAAGGAACCAGCCTTACAACATTCTGTGTCACACTGGATACCCCTGAGATCGGCATTAAGGGTATACGTGTCTGTGGGGTACTCAGCCACTTGCACGTTAATTTCACGAAGCAGGCTGTTCTGTTGATCGAATCAACTGGAACACTCATCGTCGTAACCGACGGAGTGCCACCCTTTATTTTTTTTTTCTTTTGTGAAGGTACATGACTTAGGGGTTAGGGTATTTTGGCTGACGATCGCAAGGTCGCCAGTTCGATACCCGGCAACGTGTTGCGTCCTTGAGCAAGACACTTTGTTTTACGTTGCTCCCGTCCACTCATCTGGTAAAAATTAAGTTGTACCTGTAATTCAAACGGGTCAGCCTTGTCACATTCTGTGTCACGCAAAGTCTCCCTGAGAGAACTACGTTAAGGGTACACGTGTCTGTGGAGTTCTCAGCCACTTGCACGTTAATTTCACGAGCAGGCTGTTCTGTTGATCGGATCATCTGGAACACTCTTCGTCGTCACCGACGGAGAACCACTTTGAAATGAAGGATGATGATAATGTCATCGTCGTCGTCGTGGTAGTCAAAGTTATTGCCATCGCTTCTAATTAGCTCCAAGTCGGATCTGATCGAGCAGACCTATAACCAAAGGCATTCCAACCGTGGCTGTCCCCTCTAACTATATTTAGGGTCGCGTTATTTAGCATGTCCCTTCTTTTTATGTTAAAAACATTAAGGTGTATGAACTGACGGAGATTTGGTTGCTATTCTCAGCAAGTCGATCAGCTTCCTGGGTGTCTTCATCTTGACACGATTAAGCATTCGTGTAAATCTTAGAAGTGGCGTAGTTTTGACTAAATTAATCCTTGTCTTTGAAATGACTTTTGTGTGTATGAGACACTCAGAACGGAGCAGCAAACTAATTTGAACCCTGAACGTAAAGACAGACGAAATACCTATTTCTTTACTGCCCACAAGGGGCTAAACACAGATGGGACAAACAAGGACAGACAAACGGATTAAGTCGATTATATCGACCCCAGTGCGAAACTGGTACTTTTGCATGCAAGTGTATGGGGGTCATCAGGAGAGAATGCGCGCCGTTTCGGGGCCTACCTCTCGACGGCATCAATGTGCACCGGCCCCCCTCACTGATATGCGGCCCCGCTTTCTAGATCAGCTGATTATGAAGTTAAACTCAATATCCTTCTAGCCATCGTTCATCGTCTCTTTTTAACCAAATCCAGTGGCTAGCCTTCTCCACTGTAGATTGGATATCAGTCATGGTGGTATTGACTTTACGATGAGTTAGGCCTAGCGATAACAACAGTCGTCTCACACATAAGTTTGTCGTGAACGTCCATGCTTATTTTCAAAATTAGAATTATCCATTATTTCGTACGTTTTGAATAATATAAGCACCAAGTGAGTCTGAAGCTTGAAAAAACTTTAGAATGTGTTTCATATATGATGCATGGTCGCCAGGGAAGTATCTCCTGTGTATCACATGTAATACACAGGACCTCGAGAGGTTAAGACCCTTACACTAAGATACATCATAACTTCGTCTTAACCATATTTTTATATCTGTTTCTTTACTACCCACAAGGGGCTAAACACAGAGAGGACAAACAAGGACAGACAAACGGATTAAGTCGATTATATCGACCCCAGTGCGTAACTGGTACTTATTTTATCGACCCCGAAAGGATGAAAGGCAAAGTCGACCTCGGCGGAATTTGAACTCAGAATGTAATGGCAGATGAAATACCTATTTCTTTATTACCCACAAGGGGCTAAACACAGAGGGGACAAACAAGGACAGACATAGGTATTAAGTCGATTACATCGACCCCAGTGCGTAACTGGTACTTAATTTATCGATCCCGAAAGGATGAAAAGCAAAGTCGACCTCGGCGGAATTTGAACCCAGAACGTAACGGCAGACGAAATACCTATTTCTTTACTACCCACAAGGGGCTAAACACAGAGAGGACAAACAAGGACAGACATAGGTATTAAGTCGATTACATCGACGCCAGTGCGTAACTGGTACTTAATTTATCGATCCCGAAAGGATGAAAGGCAAAGTCGACCTCGGCGGAATTTGAACCCAGAACGTAACGGCAGACGAAATACCTATTTCTTTATTACCCACAAGGGGCTAAACACAGAGAGGACAAACAAGGACAGACATAGGTATTAAGTCGATTACATCGACGCCAGTGCGTAACTGGTACTTAATTTATCGATCCCGAAAGGATGAAAGGCAAAGTCGACCTCGGCGGAATTTGAACCCAGAACGTAACGGCAGACGAAATACCTATTTCTTTACTACCCACAAGGGGCTAAACACAGAGAGGACAAACAAGGACAGACATAGGTATTAAGTCGATTACATCGACGCCAGTGCGTAACTGGTACTTAATTTATCGATCCCGAAAGGATGAAAGGCAAAGTCGACCTCGGCGGAATTTGAACCCAGAACGTAACGGCAGACGAAATACCTATTTCTTTACTACCCACAAGGGGCTAAACACAGAGAGGACAAACAAGGACAGACATAGGTATTAAGTCGATTACATCGACGCCAGTGCGTAACTGGTACTTAATTTATCGATCCTGAAAGGATGAAAGGCAAAGTCGACCTCGGCGGAATTTGAACTCAGAACGTAACGGCAGACGAAATACGGCTACGCATTTCGCCCGGCGTGCTAACGTCTCTGCCAGCTCGCCGCCTATCACCTGTTCACTTATTGTTTCCAATTAGATTTCTACTTCCTGTCCCTCCGCCATATAATTCTAGCAGAACTAGTAGAGCTCCAGATTAGAAGTGAGTCCTACGGCATATGATCTCATACTTCAGTATTCCGAATTCGCGTTCCGTTGGGGGGTCAATTTAGCCTTTCGCCCAGTTTACTATTTACATTGCTAGTGTTATTGTTATTACGCCCAGAGTGTAAATACGTTTTGCAATGTTTAAATGTTGATCTTCGCTACTTGAAAGTCTGTTCCTTTTCTTCTTTCTGGTTCTGCGACTTAAATAACGACATTACTTTTAACAAACTAATGTAAATACAGGTCACACGCGTACAAACACATACACACACACACACACACACACACAGTGTGTCTGTATATTATGTGTGTGTGTGTGTATCAACAAATGTATATGTGTGTATATATTGTATATGTATGTGTGTATCTATATGCGTATTTGAGTGTATATATAGATATATATGCATACATACGTACGTGAATGTGTGTTACGTATATATATGTATGTGTTTGTGTGTGTGTTTATATGTATATATCTATATATATGTGTGTATATATGTGTGTGTGTGTGTGCGTGTATATGTGTGTGTGTGTGTGTGTGAAGGCGTGTGGCTTAGTGGTTAGGACATTCGGCTCACATTCGTAAGGTCGTGAGTTCAATTCCCGGCGATGCATTGTATCCTTCAGCAAGACACTTTATTTCACTTTATTGCTCCAGTCCACTCAGCTGGCAAAAATGAGTCGTACAAGTAATTCAAAAGGGGCCAGCCTTGTCTCATTCTGTGTCACCCTGAATCTCTCAGAAAACTACATTAAGGGTACACGTGCCTGTGGAGTACTCAGCCACTTGCACGTTAATTTCACGAACAAGCTGTTCTGTTGATCGTATCAGCTGGGACCCTCGTCGTCGCAACCGACGGAGTGCTCCCTTGTGTGTGTGTGTATATATATATATATATATATACTCTTTTACTCTTTTACTTGTTTCAGTCATTTGACTGCGGCCATGCTGGAGCACAGCCTTTAGTGGAGCAAATCGACCCCAGGACTTGTACTTTGTAAGCCCAGTACTTATTCTATCGGTCTCTTTTGCCGAACGGCTAAGTGACGGGGATGTAAACATACCAGCATCGGTTGTCAAGCGATGTTGGAGGGACAAACACAGACACACAAACACACACATATATATATATAAATATATACATATATACGACAGGCTTCTTTCAGTTTCCGTCTACCAAATCCACTCACAAGGCTTTGGTCAGCCCGGGGCCATAGCAGAAGACACTTGCCCAAAGTGCCACGCAGTGGGACTGAACCCAGAACCATGTGGTTGGTTAGCAAGCTACTTACCACAAAGCCACTCCTGCGCCTATATATATATAGTAGAAGTAGTAGCCAAATCTCCCTCGAATCAAAACGAAAAGAAAACTAATAAAAGAAAGAATGCGGTCAGATTGGATAACGTAATCCTAGGTGCACTCAGCCTGAATAAATGATGGAGCTACCATGGCTGGAAGCTGTGTGATCATAGAAGCTGCTTGGTCAGGGCCAGCCTGGTGTTAAACAACGATCTCACGTGAGAGCAAATCATTTGTCAATTATTAATATGAAGTTTCTGTTGATTTTTAATTAACAAAAACGGGTTTTCTATTGTTTGCTGTGAGAATTCTCATTACAGTTATGTACACACACACACACATACACACATACACACACACACACACACACACACACACACACACACACACACACACACATAAAACATACACACATACACACACACACACACATTTTACTTGTTTCAGTCATTAGATTGCGGCCATTCTGGATCATCGCCTTGAAGAATTTTGAATCAAAAGAATTAACTCCAGTAATTATTTCATTTTTTTTTTAAAAGCCTGGTTCTTATTCTATCGGTGTCTTTTGCCGAACCACTAAGTTACGGGTACATAAACAAACCAATGACAGTTGTCAAGCGGTGGACACACACACACGCACGCACGCACGCACGCACGCACGCATATATATACACGATGAGCTTCTTTCAGTTTCCGTCTACCAAATGCACTCATAAGGCTTTGGTCAGCCCGAGCCTTTAGTAGAAGACACTTGCCCAAAGTGCCACG
>NC_043022.1:3231947-3249447 GCF_006345805.1 Octopus sinensis
TTTCTATGAAAATCCCTATTTTTTACGATTTTTTTTACTGCTGAGTCGCCATTTTTCGGTGTATTTCAACCAGAAAAATGTTCACTTAAAGAGAATAACAAGCTACATAATGCAAATATTTTTACTTTTCAAAAATTCCAATTCTAAAGGGTCGAAAAGAAAACAAACCCGAGCAACGCCGGGTGATACTGCTAGTAAAATATAAAAAGCTATACGTATTTATGTCTTTATGTATTCTATATTATGTCAAACATATTGGCGACCGTAAAGAATACGCACACCGGATGTTTAGGGTCTGGGTTTTTGTCGCGCCGAAAACGGGTGGTATGCGTATTCTTTCCCTCCGCCTATGTATTATATAAGACACAAAACATTACAACAGACATCCCGTCTCTTTCAATATTATACATTCTATTATATTTAGTCACCCATCGAAGGCTTTCTTTCCCCTCCTGTTACGTTTGCCTTAGTTTTCTGCTCTAAATATCCCTCTGTTATATACAGCTTTATATACACACATTTCTTATACATCACGCATTCCACACCTCGCATTAAAAATTAAATATAGTTCTGTACTGGCAATAAATTGCTTTTTTTTTCTGGCTCTCTTACTGCTTACTTGTGGTATTGGTCAGTATATGTCTCTGACCCTACTGGCTCCTACATATTTACTTTAATATATTATTGCTTCTACCTTTGTACGTCTTTGTATCTAGAAAAGAAATTTATTATTATTTAGGCGGCGAGCTGGCAGAATCGTTAGCACGCCGGGCGAAATGCTTAGCGGTATTTCGTCTGCCGCTACGTTCTGAGTTCAAATAACGCTGAAGTCGACTTTGTCTTTCATCTTTTCGGATGTACCAGTTACGCACTGGGGTCGATGTAATCGACTTTATCCGTTTGTCTGTCCTTGTTTGTCCTCTCTGTGTTTAGCCCCTTGTGGGTAGTAAAGAAATAGGTATTTCGTCCGTCTTTACGTTCTGAGTTCAAATTCCGCCGATGCCGACTTTGCCTTTCATCCTTTCGGGTCGATTAAATAAGTACCAGTTATGCACTGGGATCGATATAATCAACTTAATCCCTTTGTCTGTCCTTTGTCCCCTCTATGTTTAGCCCCCTGTGGGTAGTAAAGAAATAGCTATATCGTCTGCCGCTACGTTCTGAGTTCAAATTCCGCCGAGGCCGACTTTGCTTTTCATCCTTTTGGGATCGATAAAACAAGTACCAATTGAACACTGATGGCGATGTAATCGACTTATCCCCTCCTCCAAAATTGCTGGCCTTGTGTCAAAATTCTGAAACTATTATTACTATTATCACCACCAGTTTTGTGTGAATTTCTTCGACACAACCAGCTGCACCTCCTTGCCTATGACGTACACAAGCGCGCAGCTGCGCTTGTGTGTAACCTTATCTTTTAGTCGTGGAAGATTGTGTTTGTCTACTGTCTCTATTTTGGTTTTTGTTATTGAGGTCTCTCTTGTGTGTGGTGTGTGTGTGTGTGTGTGTGTGCTACCTTAGGAGCACTCCGTCGGTTACGACGATGAGGGTCCCAGCTGATACGATCAACGGAACAGCTTGCTCGTGGAATTAACGTGCAAGTGGCTGAACACTCCACAGATACGTGTACCCTCGAAGAGATTCAGCATGACACAGAGTGTGACAAGGCTGGCCCTTTGAAATACAGGTACAACAGAAACAGGAAGTAAGAGTGAGAGAAAGTTGTGGTGAAAGAGTACAGCAGGGATCACCACCATCCCCTGCCGGATCCTCGTGGAGCTTTTAGGTGTTTTCGCTCAATAAACACTCACAACGCCCGGTCTAGGAATCGAAACCGCGATCCTATGACCGCGAGTCCGCTGCCCTAACCACTGGGCCATTGCGCCTCCGTACAAAATATAATAAATTTCTCAATCATAAAATTTATACAATATCCATATGTCTATTTGCAACATAGGTCGCGTTTCCACTACGACTTAAAATGGTCAGAAATCGTCCAGGAATTGCCATTTGAATGGAAATTTTGTTTTCACTACAAAACGCCTATTGCTAGGTTTGTACCACCCCCTTGAGACCCAACTACACTCAAGATGAAAAATATAGAATACCTCATAAGTAACATAAACTGGTACTTGATTTATCGACCCCGAAGGATGGAAGGCAAAGCATTTCGCCCGGCGTTTCTGCCAGCTCGCCGCCATATCTTCTGGATCTTCATAGCCGTTCAATGTTTTAAAAAATCCTATTGTATTTTTATAAGTAAACTAGCAGTATCGCCCGGCGTTGCTCGGGTTTGTAAGGGAAATAACTATATAAGCATTTTTAGAGAGTTACTTCCCTTATATAATAGCATAAAAATGCATTAAAAATGGGGAAAATTGATGGTAAATTTTTTTTTAAATCGTAGACTCATCGTAGACGCGCGCTAATACCCAGAAGGGCTCGATATGAATCACGACTATAAGATACCCGGTTTTGGTTAAACTGCACCGCAAAATGTGGGAGTAGTTAGGAATCTAAATCGTAGGAGACAGACACACAACCTTACTTTTATATATAAAGATATTATTAGGAATTGATTAGTCTTTCGATAGCTCAGTATAATCATCAGTTGTAACTGTATTTCAAAGGGCCGGCCTTGTCACTCTCTGTGTCACGCTGAATATCCCCGAGAACTACGTTAGGGTACACGTGTCTGTGGAGTGCTCAGCCACTTACACGTTAATTTCACGAGCAGGCTGTTCCGTTGATTCGGATCAACCGGAACCCTCGTCGTCGTAACCGACGGAGTGCTTCCATCCATCCATAATCATCAGTGTGAGCCACGTCTATTGATGAGCGCAGTATTTCTCTGACTGAACTGGTTGCCCCTGGCCATTGATCCGTTTTGGAACCCTCTGCCCAGCACCTTGCCGTTGACTAGGTTGACAGTTATTCCGCCAAGGTTTTACACCTGCTATGCTACTCCCCATGCAGGTAACCAGGTAATCTCTTGGAGTGAGCACCCAACAAAACAACGGTTATATGGGAATGTACCAACTTCCTCATCAACCATCTAAAAGCGGAGATTGAGGTTTTCTGGCCCTTGCTGGAGAAGTAAAGAAGAACTTATGAGTAATGTGCTGCTGTGGACACCAAATCATGGTACCACAGCGGCTGGAGGACCACAGAAGACGTATATACAACATGAAGGCGACGAGCTGGCAGAAACGTTAGCACGCCGGGCGAAATGCTTAGCGGCATTTCGTCTGCCGCTACGTTCTGAGTTCAAATTCCGCCGAGGTCGACTTTACCTTTCATCCTTTCGGGGTCGATAAATTAAGTACCAGTTACGCACTGGGGTCGATATAATCGACTTAATACCTATCTCTGTCCTTGTTTGTCTCCTCTGTGTTTAGCCCCTTGTGGGTAGTAAAGAAATAGGTATTTCGTCTGTTTTTACGTTGTGAGTTCAAATTCCGCCGAGGTCGACTTTGCCTTTCATCCTTTCGGGATCGATTAAATAAGTACCAGTTACGCACTGGGGTCGATATAATCGACTTAATCCGTTTGTCTGTCCTTGTTTGTCCTCTCTGTTTTTAGCCCCTTGTGGGTAATAAAGAAATAGGTATTTCTTTACTACCCACGTCTTTACGTTCTATGTTCAAATTCCGCCAAGGTCGACGTAATCCGTTTGTCTGTCCTTGTTTGTCCCCTCTCTGTGTAGCCCCTTGTGGGCAGTAGTCAAGTTAAAGACCTAAAAACACTGATGGAAGATCAGGAGGGATAAAGAGAGGTTGCCAAGCTGGCCCGGGTAATTAGCCGGACTGGATGATGTCTCGATATTAATGAAGGCGGCGAGCTGGCAGAATTGTTAGCACGGTGGGCGAAATGCGTAGTCGTATATCGTCTGCCGTTATGTTCTAAGTTCAAATTCCGCCGAGGTCGACTTTGGCTTTCATCCTTTCGAGGGTCGATAAATTAAGTACCAGTTACAAACTGGGGTCGATGTAATCGACTTAATCCGTTTGTCCCCTCTATGTTTAGCCCCTTGTGGGTAATAAAGAAACAGATGTCTCGATATTAAGAAAAAAATTAGGAATTGTATAAAATAAAATTGCTAAAATATTTTGTGTCTTGTTGAAATATAATTAATTTATTGTCGAAAAATTTGAATAACAAAATCTTCTGTGGACCTGCAAAGGTCATATGCACCTTGGTTGAAAACCACTATTTTATACTTTTAACGGTTTTTTTTCTTTCTTTTTTTTTCCTGTAAAAGTACGTTGGTGTAATTTTCAGTCAAAAACGTTTGCTTTTTCACATTCTGAGTTCAAATCCCACCTAGATCAACTTTGCCTTTCCTTTTTTCGGGGTCGATAAAATAAAGTGCCAGTCAAGTGCGGGAGTCGATGTAATCAAGTAAAGGAGGCGCAATGGTCCAGTGGTTAGGGCAGCTGACTCGCGGTCATAGGATCGCAGTTTCGATTCCCAGACCGGGCGTTGTGAGTGTTTATTAAGCGAAAACACCTAAAGAGCTCCACGAGGCTCCGGCAGGGGATGGTGGTGATCCCTGCTGTACTCTTTCACCACAACTTTCTCTCACTCTTACTTCCTGTTTCTGTTGTACTTGTATTTCAAAGGGCCAGCCTTGTCACTCTCTGTGTCACGCTGAATATCCCCGAGAACTACGTTAAGGGTACACGTGTCTGTGGAGTGCTCAGCCACTTACACGTTAATTTCACGAGCAGGCTGTTCCGTTGGTTCGGATCAACCGGAACCCTCATCGTCGTAACCGATGGAATGCTTCCATCCACAATCCAGTAATTGTTGTTTTGGCAGACACCGTTCAATAATTCTGCTGAAATTTTTTGGTATTAAAATATCTAAGGGAGAAGACTCTAAATAGACACTTTTTAATGTATTGCTAGTTATTTCCCTTGTCTTCGATTGTTTTAAAATTCTGTTACCGCAACGTCAAAATGTGGGATGCGTAGAAACTGCTGTGGGAGGCTTGCAGATTGGAATGTTCTTTTAACGGCCGAAAGAAGCACAATTGGCTGCAACTGACACCCACGTTGCACTGGCAAGAGATATGTAAATGGACGAGTAAAATTATATATTTGAATTTCTGTGTGTGAGTGTGTGAAATTATGTATAAAGACAATTTTACATCAAATTGAAAGACTACACAGTACCTTTTACTAGAGAACATAGTTTTTACGAGGAAAAGGTTGATAGGGACTTCGAAGTTCCGGCATGCAATGTTCCAAGTCACTGACAACGTGTGTGTGAGTGAGAGTGTGTGTGTGTGTGATTGAGTGAGAGAGAGAGAGTGTGTGTGTGAGAGTGAGTGACGGAGGGAGAGAGAGAGTGTGTGTGTGTGTGACAGAGTGAGTGTGTGTGTGTGTGTGTGTGTGTGCGTGCGAGAGAGAGATAGAGAGGGTGTGTGTGTGAGTGAGTGACAGAGAGAGAGAGTGTGTGTGTGAGAGAGAGAGAGAGTGTGTGTGTGTGTGCGAGAGAGAAGGAGAGTGTGTGTGTGTGTGAGTGAGTGACAGAGAGAGTGTGTGTGTGTGTGAGAGAGACAGAGAGAGAGAGAGGGTGTGTGTGTGCGAGAGAGAGTGGCTGCTGAAAAGTTCCTGGCTTTAAGGGTGTCGCTAAAGGCCTGGTTGGAGGCCCAATCTTCTGAGTTCTTTTACAGGGCTTAGAAAAACTGAAAGACTGTTGCAATAACTGTGTGAATCTGAAAGGGGAATAAAATGTTGAATAAAATCATAATTAACTGATCTTCGTGTATTTTTTTTTTACCCAAAGCCAGGAAGTTTTCACCCCCTCCCCCCGGTGTATATGTGTGGCGGACTCTCCCATTGAGGACGAGGTATGAGTGTTCAGTGAGAAGACAAAAGAAGAAAATCCAATAAGGCGCAGGAGTGGCTGTGTGGTAAGTAGCTTGCTAACCAACCACATGGTTCCGGGTTCAGTCCCACTGCGTGGCACCTTGGGCAAGTGTCTTCTGCTATAGCCCCGGGCCGACCAATGCCTTGTGAGTGGATTTGGTAGACGGAAACTTAAAGAAGCCTGTCGTATATATGTATATATATATATGTGTGTGCGTGTTTGTGTGTCTGTGTTTGTCCCCCTAGCATTGCTTGACAACCGATGCTGATGTGTTTACGTCACCGTCACTTAGCGGTTCGGCTAAAGAGACCAATAGAATAAGTACTGGGCTTACAAAGAATAAGTCCCGGAGTCGATTTGCTCGACTAAAGGCGGTGCTCCAGCATGGCTGCAGTCAAATGACTGAAACAAGTAAAAGAGTAAAGAGAGTATCAGTTTATGACAACATAAAAACTAAACAAGATGGTCCAACCAGAAAACAATAGTGACACACAGACAGACAATCAACAACTCATTCACACTACTGTGACTGCTATTCACTAATATTTGCAATTCACCTGGTTACTCCTCACGTGAGTCCTCAGGCCATGAAAAAGCAATCAGGATACAAACATGACTTATTAAACCAGTCCGTCATCGAGCTGAGTAATCACAATGTGGACAATGGTGCTTTGCAGGAAGACTTGTTCTGTTTCTTTTCCCATTTTCCAATAACTGCTCTTAATGAGGTACTCTTTCAGTTTTGAAATTTTTAAACTGGAAAAAGCACTCTCGCTTCCTCCTCTCTGCGCTTATCTGGAAAGATTCTCATTATACATGTGCAGGTGGCAAGTAAAGAAACACTGTTTCGACCCTGTGCTTGAGGTGACCTATTGAGAAATTGTAGTTGTGATCCCTGTGTCAGTGGCACGTAAAAAGCACCAACCGATTGTGGCTGTTGCCAGCCTCCCCTGGCACCTGTGCCAGTGGCACGTAAGAAGCACCCACTAAACTCACGGAGTCGTTGGTGTTAGGAAGGGCATCCTGCCAGATAAGACCGGAGCCTGGTGCAGCCTCCTAGCTTCCCAGACCCCAGTCGAACCGTCCAACCCATGTTAGCATGGAAAACGGACGTTAAACGATGATGATGATGATGATGAATAAAAGTGTAAAATTAATTAATTAATCAATTAATTAATTAATAAAAGTTCTTAATGGTAGGAAAAGCATTTTAACTCCTATTTTTAAATCCAGTGAGTGGTGAAGCAATTAGCCCCTACAATGCTGCCCAAACATTCTGCACCTTCCAAAAATATACAGTATAGTCCTGTTTCTATTTCGCGGATTTTCGTGTGTCGCAGGGGACTTTGGAATGTAACATCCAGCCTTCCTGATCCTTTGTCCCCACGTTCTCTTGTAGTCACCTTCTTGAATCTTGAGGGGATGCTCTGGCACCTCGTCACCACCAGCATTATCTTCCTTTCTGCCCCCATTCATTCTTACCCACCCTTATCATATGTCTCCCAGAATTCCAATAATTACAACACTGGGTGTTCCAGTTGATCCAATCAATGGATCGGAGGATTACTCTATGTATATAATTTAACATCTGTAAGTTAACATCTGTAAGTTGACATCTGTAACATCTGGAAAAATATGTTCTACGCAATCCCTTGTGTCTGTGCATGCTGTCTTGCTCCAGATTCAGGTTTGTCAAGTTTCTGTAGCCGGACGCCCTTGTTTACACCAACCCCTGTAGAGAGTAGGGGGTACTTTCTTTTTCATGTCATCAACGATATATAATTCTTTATTGCTCAAAGGGGGATAAATATAGAGAGGACAAACAAGGACAGACAAACGGATTAAGTTGATTACATCGACCCCAGTGCGTAACTGGAGTGGGTGGCCATAGAAGTGACTCAAGGGAGAGATTAAAAAAAGGAATAAAGCTCCTTTCTGAGTCATGTGGACTCATAGGGCTGGTTTTCCGGTTTTTTCGTGGCAAATATATTCTTCCCTGGGATGGGACACTGGTCCTTTGCAGAATTACTCTTTTTGCCAGTTGAATGAACTGGAGCAAGTGTGAAATGGAGTGTTTTGCTCAAGAATACAATGCATTGCCTGGTCCAGGAATCAAAACCATATTCCAAGCCAGCACCTTAACCACTAAGCTGTGCACTTTGACTTCAGAAGAAAAAAAAAGCCCAAAATATTAAATTCTTCACTCTCCACATCATTTCCACTCATCATGCTCTCCCACGAACTCTCTCCTTACAACTATACCACACACACACACACACACATATATATCCAACCCCTAATTCCTTACACAAAATCCCATCCTTCCATATATTCAACTCCTAACTTGGCATTATCCACCCCATCCTTCATATATTTGTAGCTTTATATTCATGAAACAAACCATTTGTGCTGGAACTGTCTTTGGAAATTTCAGAGTTGTTTCAAAAACTTGTCAGATTCTTGAGAGGGTGTAAATTCCACTCTTGTAATACTGAAGTTGTGGAGGCACGTGGCTTAGTGGTTAGAGCAGCGGATTTGCTGTTGAGGGATTGCAGGTTCGAATCTCAGACCAGGCGATGTGTGTGTTTATGAATGAATGAAACACCTAAGCTTCACACGGCTCCGGCAGAAGGTAATGGTGATCTTCTGCTGACTCTTTAGCCACAGCTTTCTCTCACCTTTCCTCCTGCATCTTGCAGCTCACTAGCTTGACGTGGTTTGGCAGAGGGGTGCAGTTTTTATACTCTTACTCAGAAGTATATATATATATATATATATATATATATATATATATATATATATATATATATATATATTGTTATATTTCGGAATGGTCATTTTGCCAGTTTAGCCAATAAAAACACACACACTATATATTTGGTGTTACTTTGCTTCAGTGTTATTTATTTTTTACATTAATCTTAATCTTATTTCGGCCAGAGTTCTTTCGTCACACTCCTGTGACCGCATCAGTGGTCCTTTGTTTTCTTCTTTCTTATTTGTTTGTGTCTCTCCTTACTAACCGTCATCCATTTTGTATTTCTATTGTATGTCTTCATTTGTGCATGCTTATATCTCTATGTGCGTTTATGTTTATTTAGTGTATGTGGGGGATGCCTGTAATATTTGTATCTTCTGTTTATATATGTTCATGTAATTTGTATTGGCTAAACTGGCAAAATGACCATTTCGAAATATAACAATATCTGTTTCAACACACGACTTCACATAAAAAATCTTCACAACAAATATTTAAACGTATATATATATATATATATATATTAATTTAGCAATCTCAAGAATAATCAGCTGAAATTGCGAGGATAATCTGGTTCTTGATTGAAGATAGAAAACTTCGAATGTCCCAACCTTGTTTTCTTTGTATCATCTATCTGGATGTTTTGTTGTCCCTTTATTGTATCACCTAGCTGTCCGGATGTTTTGCTGTCTTGTCCCATTTTGCATTATATATATATTGGATTGCCCATGTCCAGCCACTGCAAGACAAAGGCCTCAGCATGTTCTCCTCACCAATGTTGAGGCCATGAATTCCAGCTTGAGATCAAACTGGTTTAATGAGCCTACTCTGTCACACTGGCTTCACATGGTTTGCCAGAAGAATGCAGTTATCTTTGTACTCTTATTCAGGAGTATTTAAGTTGATTCCATCGACACCAGGACACAACTGGTACCTATTTATTTCATAGTTCCCGGTAAACTTTCAACAGTGTTATGGTTTTCAAAATAACCATGGGATTTTTAATGGGTACTGTTAGTTTTAATGTTTTTGTTGAATTTTTTTCTTTTCATTAATACAGAGTGGTGGGTGAGTATACCTGAGACTTGATCCAGCAAAGATCAATGGATCAAAGGTTTTTTATAACTCATAACCCGTGGCCTTCTACATGGGATGGAGCCAGCCTACGTATGCATACCTTCCGTTCTTGGGACACAAAACTCTACTTGTGAAGACCTGTTGAGGCAAGTGAGGATCAGAATCGAAATCGATCAATGGAAATTGCAGATGTGTTACCAGTGCCAGTGGCATGTGAGAGAACCA
Source organism: Octopus sinensis (assembly GCF_006345805.1). Lineage (NCBI taxonomy): Eukaryota > Metazoa > Mollusca > Cephalopoda > Octopoda > Octopodidae > Octopus > Octopus sinensis. The sequence continues at coordinate 3,241,885 of NC_043022.1, forward strand.
TCTGTTCGTGACCGTTGCCAGCGCCGCCCCGACTGGCCTCGTACCGGTGGCACGTAAAAAGCACCATCCGTTCGTGGCCGTTTGCCAGCTCTGCCTGGCATGTAAAAAGCACCCACTACACTCACGGAGTGGTTGGCGTTAGGAAGGGCATCCAGCCGTAGAAACACTGTCAGATCTGACTAGGCCTGATGAAGCCTTCTGGCTTCACAGACCCCAGTTGAACCGTCCAACCCATGCTGGCATGGAAAACGGACGCTAAACGATGATGATGATGATAATGATGATAAATCGTGATAAAAATAACATCAGGTTATGAATCTGGAAAACTACTTTGGCTAAAAATAGACATTTCTTGCTGTGAACCCAAATTAAATAGTTTTGAGGTCATTTCTAGTGCAACTCCGGCTTCTTATTGTTTAATCGGATGGCTCCCCCCACACACACACATAAATAGATGCGCATACACATAAATACATACATATATATTATATATATGTACGCATATACGTATACACACACACATATACAGGTACATATATAGGCGTGGTGCAAACAAACCTTTCTTACTTATTAACACCTCTTTCCCTCTCTCCCTCTCTCTCTCTCTCTCTCTGACCATTATCACCCCCCCCCCCGCCATCATCACTACAAACCACCACCACACCATAAATAATCGATATTAAACCGATAATCAGTTAGGAGGAGATTATTAGAGCTCAGCTGGCCACAAATGGCTGAAGAGGGACTTAATCTGATCCTGACCTTTATTAATATTATCATCATCATTATAATCATCATCATTGTCATCCTCATTATCATCATTATAATCATCATCATCATCATCATCATCATTATCATCATCCTCATTATCATTATCATCATCCTCATTATCATCATCCTCATCATCATCACTATCTTCATCATTATCATCTTCATCACTATCATCATCCTCATTATCATTATAATCATCATCATCATCCTCATTATCATTATAATCATCATCATCATCATTATCATTATAATCATCATCATCACTATCATCATCACCATCATCATCATCATCATCATCATCATTTTCTGGTGATGGATTTACATAAGTGGAATGTTTTAGGTTTAAGAAGTAACCAACCAGAAGACTTCAAAATGGACTCTGAGCTACTAGTTTCACCATCATACTGATATTTTAACTTAATCTGATCCTGATCTTTATTATTACTACTACTACTACTACTACTATTATCATTATTATTATTATTATTTTTATTATTATTATTATTCAGGTGGTAAGCTGGCAGAATCATCAGAACGCTAGATGAAATGCCGTGTGCCATTTCATCTGTCTTTACGATCTGGGTTCAAATGTTGCCGAAGTCTATTTTGCCTTTCATCCTTTCTGGGACAATAAATTAAGTACCAGTTGAATGCTGGGTGTCGATGTAATCGACACATCCCCTTCCCCCAAATTGCTGCCCTTGTGGCAAAATTTGAAACCATTATTGTTATTATTATTATTATTATTATTATTAAGACGGCGGGCTGGCAGAATCATTAGCACCCCCCGGATGAAATGCTTCGTGGCATTTCGTCCGTCTTTACGTTCTGAGTTCAAATTCTACTGGGGACTGTGTTTGCTCTCTGCCACTGTTTGACAACCGGTGCTGGTGTGTTTACGTCCATGCAACCTAGCTGTCCAACAAAAGAGACCAACACAAGTACCTATCTTTAAAAAAGATTAATAAGTACTGGGGGTTGATTTATTCAAGGCGGTGCCCCAGCATGGCCGCAGTCTAATGACTGAATAAAAGACACAATCACTAGCGTAGCTAGAGTGTGTGCTAACCGGGGTGGACCTTCCGTTTGTCGCCCTCCGGACCTTACAAAAAGCACATATTGCGTACAGCAAACCCAAAAGTGGTACCCCCCTTTAAAAGTACCGTCTGGAGCGGACCTCTACCCCCAGCTACGCTAGTGGACAGAAGCGTTATCATGTCGATGTGTGGAGGCGCAATGGCCCAGTGGTTATGGCAGCGGACTCACGGTCATAGGATCGCGGTTTCGATTCCCAGACCGGGCGTTGTGAGTGTTTATTGAGCGAAAATACCTAAAGCTCCACGAGGCTCCGGCAGGGGATGGTGGTGATCCCTGCTGTACTCTTTCACCACAACTTTCTCTCACTCTTACTTCTGTTTCTGTTGTACCTGTATTTCAAAGGGCCGGCCTTGTCACTCTCTGTGTCACGCTGAATATCCCCGAGAACTACGTTAAGGGTACACGTGTCTGTGGAGTGCTCAGCCACTTACACGTTAATTTCACGAGCAGGCTGTTCCGTTGATTCGGATCAACCGGAACCCACGTCGTCGTAACCGACGGAGTGCTTCCACTATCATGTCGATGTGGTTCGGTTTTTCCCTGTTGACTCAACACAATCAGAGCTTGGCTCTTTGCAGCACTTTAAACAACGAGGACTTAATAAAAGCACCAACCAAACAGTTTGCAAATCTTGTTTTCTCTTTGGCAACTCTAACGAGAGGATCGGATAAAAACGAGCAACTTAGCCTTTTACACCTCGACGAGAAAATACCAGATATGGTGTATGTGCAAGGTTAATCCTTTAGTGGTTTGTGTCGTTTTTAATCTGTAAATGTTAATCCCCTTAAAGAATCAGCTAATTACTATCGTTGATCATTCTTTTCTTTCTCACACACTCCTTCTCTCTCTCTTTCTTTTTCCATAGTTTTTCTGTCTTTATAATATAATAGAATATACATACATACATACATACGTATGTATGCCCTCTCTCTCTCTCTTTCATAATTTCCCGCTCTTTCTCTCTGTTTTCCCACTCTTTCTCTCATAGTTTTTCTCTCTCTTTACACACACATACATCTTTCGTTATTGTTGTTTTATTTCTTGCAAAGAACTCAGGGTTGTGTTTGGATTTTGGATATATCGATGTGGGACGTATTGAGAGTTCATCTCTCTCTCTCAGTATTCGCTCCGTTTAACATCTAATGAACAGCAACACGCGCCGCATAGATTTTTTATTCCTTCCTTCATAAAGCTGACTTCAAGGTGATGATGGGATGAAACAACTGGAAAATAATAATTCAATAATTATTTACTCTTAAATATATTTAAAAAAAAAAATAACGATCTTGAAAGTGAAAGAGAGGGTGAGCAATAGAAGCAGTTAGAGAGACAGAGAAATACAAATAATCTACGTTACAATTGGATTAAAACAGAAATATAATAATAATAATAATAATAATAAGTTTGTTGTTACTGAGTTGTTGCGACTAGGTAGCCATGTATACAGTTTATTTCGGTTCTGATGTTGATCTGAAAAGAACGGATATAACGGCTTTCTGTTTGGATTGCCTTTGCCCTAAACGCATATTCTTTAGTCGGAATTTGTAGCTTTGAACAATGGAAACCAGCCCGCTCTCTGTTCTGCACGAAGTCCCCGAGCATCTTGAAAAAGCTGACCCAATTCCTGCAGTCTCCGAGCAAGCAGTCGAACTCGAAAGTTCAACATCGAAAGGAAATTTGAAGACCAACGAATTGAAATTCAAAAACGACCAAGAAGAACCTGAAGCCAACAATTCGTCGGAAAATTCCGAGTTTACGGATAGCTGGGAATTAACAGAGTCTGTGAGTCCCTCGGAAGGGTCCCGGCAGCAGAGATCTTCCGGATCAAGTTTATTTTCGAACTCCTCGGAAACCAGTCAAACTGGTTCTCCAGAGATGCCCAAAAAATACGATAAACCCGTTCATGTGGTGTCCAAGTGCGAGGAGATTTTTTGTTTGATCTGCGAAAACAATCTGAAAATCTGTGGTTCTTCGTATACAAATATTTTTAAGGGGCAGAAAAGGGGAAGCACCACGCTTCCCGAAAGGATATCTTCGTTTATCGGAGCAGCTGAAGACTTGAAGCTTTGCGATGTGGGAAGTTCCTACATGTGCGCACAATGCCAGCGGAATCTACAAAAGGCAGAATTACTGGAGAAACAAGTCAACCAAATTCGGGACACTTTTACCAATTCTTTCTCCAATTTGAGTAGGAACAGTCGCATGAAAAAACGGCGGATCACATTGAACAACCAACAACAGAGTTCGGTGGAGGTGAAACAATTACAAATACGGATCAAGGTAAATAGAGAGAGAGAGAGAGAGAGAGAGAGAGAATGTTCTGCACCATAAACTTTGTATATTGTTTCAAAGAGGATGCCTCGGAATTCGTTGTCATTTTCGTTAATATTTTGGAAGTATATTATTCTAGTGGCGATCTTTCGTCTCTAGTAGACTTTTCCGTCGATTTTCGTAAAAATTTTTTTTTTTACATATGGGCTTGCGGGAACTTTTGAAGTAATATACATACATGTACACATACACCGAGTAAAAAATTTCAGTTATCTCTTTCTTTCACACATTACTCTGTTTCTTCACACACACTAACAGAAGCACTTCACTTACACAACATACTGTCTGTCTCCCACACCCCATCAAACACACACACACACACACATGTACATCAATGCTTCCCCTGGGCGGTAACTTCAAAAGAACTTCCCTCGTCATACAATCGCTTTCTCTTAGTCTCTTTCGCTCTCATTACTTCAAAAGTTCCCGCAAGCCCATATGTAAAAAAAAAAAAAATTTTTTTACGGAAATCGACGGAAAGGTCTACTAGAGACGAAAGATTGCCTTATTCTAGTTGCTATCAAGATGTGACCCCTGGTCAGTTCTATATCTTTACTGTATTATTTGGCATCACTTCTCCTTTGCATTCTCTTCACCCTTTCAACATCATCGTCATCGTAGGTCTTCTCCGTCAGGGCCTGGAATTCGACCACATACACCAACAAACCATCGTCATTATCATCACCCTCTTCTTCATCTACCTTTTTGCCATCATCTTTATCCTCGACATAATCATCACTATTGCTATGACTTCAGTTTATATTTCCATTCACAAGTATTTTGTCACCAGATAATTCCCGGTGTGCGTTTGAGAGAGAGAGAGAGAGAGAGAGGAGTTCATTCCTACCGCATGACATCTTGGGCGTCATTTTTACGATAATCTCTGGTCAAATTATACTTTGTATGTGAAATTAGGAAGTGAGAGGGAATTATGTGACAGACTATCGAGTAGAATTGCTATCAATATCTTTCAATATATTTCTAGAGGAAGAAATGAAAGAAAGAAAAAGCATTAAAGGTATAAAACAAATCAAATTATTGAGGAAAAAAATTCCATAACTACCTCACGGAAGAAACAAAGAAGGGAAAAAAGCAGGGTGGAATTGACGGGTTGTACAAAACCAGAACATGGATGTGATTGCAAAAGTATTGTTGCGGAGAATATCCAGCGACAGTCGCTGCAACGACCATCCCACCTTGTGGGACTCATTTCTCAAACTGGCCACAGTTATTCCAATTTTGCAGAGGAAATTGGCAACGTGGGGTGGGGGTGGCCCTTCGAACACCTGAGGAGGTCTCGATGGTGATCGGTACAAACTGATAGCGGCCGGTCAGATTCCTGTGTCTGTTTATCTTTCTCTCGTTTCCATTACGGACAGCGATTCCCGAGTTTGGGGGCTGATGCCACAAACTTGGAGCCCGGAGAATATGTCGCAGCATGCTGCATCCCAGATTAGGGATTATAGATTGGGATTGGAATTGAAAAGGTTTGGCCTTGTACCCCGCCGCATGATGCTTGATTCTTCCTGAGAATTACGTTAAAAACTACATGGGACTACATGGAACTAGGAAATCCTAAACAATAGAGGAGGGAAATCGGTTGATCAAACAACTGAGTACCTATCGCAGAATCCGACGGAGGCCCATTTGCTTTGTACGTGTGTGTGTGTGTGTGTGTGTGTGAGAGAGAGAGAGAGAGAGAGAGAGAGAGAGTGAGTGAGTGAGAAATAATGTGTATATCTGAGACTTTGTATGTGTGTTTGTGTCTGAATTTGTGTGCATGTATGAATGTGTATGTGTGTGTGTGTATTATGATGTATGGTGTATGAATGTATGTGTGTGGATTTATGAATGTGTGTTGGTGTATGTATGTATGTGTGTGTGTGTGTATCTATGATGTATGGTGTATGCATGTATGTGTGTGCATGTATGAATGTGTGTTGGTGTATGTATGTGTGTGTGTGTGTGTGTGTATCTATGATGTATGGTGTATGAATGTATGTGTGTGGATTTATGAATGTGTGTTGGTGTATGTATGTGTGTATGTGTGTGTGTGTATCTATGATGTATGGTGTATGAATGTATGTGTGTGGATTTATGAATGTGTGTTGGTGTATGTATGTGTGTGTGTGTATCTATGAATTTGTGTGTGTGTGCGTGTATGAATAATTGTACGTGAGACTGTCTGTGTGTGGATGACTGTTATGTGTAAGAGTCCGGTCCACAGGCAGTGAAGTAGAGACGGTAGGAAAGATGGGGGTAACTCAACATAAAGGAGCAGAAGGACGAAGAAAGTTACTGTGGGCTTTTGCCATACTGGAGCAATGCCATCTTTTATAATTTGCAATATTTCTTATTGTTTATTTAGTTATTTTGTCCTTTTTAAAAAAATTTTATTTTCTGCCATAAACATTACACGCATACAGAAGCGACTATGATCCCTCTTTTATACTGGACCCCCCCCCTTCAATACTTGGGCATTCCTTCGGTATTGGTCTACAGACTGTCGGTGTTAGGAGACGACGCCATTCACCCACTTTTTCAGCCTGACCTCGTTACCTGTCATGAGGAAAGGTCGGGTGGATGAATGATGTCGACTAATACCGAAAGATTGCCAACACTTGCACCAGTTTATCTATTTTCATCATTTTAAAATTTGATTTTACGTTTTCATTTTTTGAAAAATATTTTGCTTCCCAACCACATGGTTCTGGGTTCAGTCCCACTGAGTGGCACCTTGGGCAGGTGTCTCCTAGTATAGCTTCGGGCTGACCAAAGCCTTGTGAGTGGATTTGGTTGGCAGAAACTGAAAGAAGCCCATCGTGTATCTATCTATCTATCTGTCTGTCTGTCTGTCTATTTATCTATCTATCTGTCTATCTATCTATCTATCTATCTATCTATCTATCTATCTATCTATCTATCTATCTATCTATCTATCTATCTATCTATTTGTCTGTCTGTGCTTGTCCCCCCCAACGTTGCTTGACAACTGATGTTGGTATGTTTAAGTCCCCATAACTTAGTGGTTCAGCAAAAGAGACCAATAGAAAAAGTACTAGGCTTACAAAAAATAAGTTCATGGGTCAATTTGTTCAACTAAAGGTGGTGTTCCTGCATGGCCACAGTCCAATGACTGAAACAAGTAAATGAATACACACACACACACACACACACACATTAGTGTGGCAGGTATCTACTCTTTTACTTGTTTCAGTCATTTGACTGCGGCCATGCTGGAGCACCACCTTTAATCGAGCAAATCGACTTATTCTATCGGTCTCTTTTGCCGAACCGCTAAGTGACGGGGACGTAAACACACCAGCATCTGTTGTCAAGCAATGCTAGGGGGACAAACACAGA
>NC_043022.1:3254447-3279447 GCF_006345805.1 Octopus sinensis
AGGGAACAAACTAGGACAGACATAGGTATTAAGTCGATTACATCGACCCCAGTGTGTAACTGGTACTTAATTTATCGACCCTGAAAGGATGAAAGGCAAAGTCGACCTCGGTGGAATTTGAACTCAAACGTAATGGCACATGAAATACCTATTTCTTTATTACCCACAAGGGGCTAAACATAGAGGGAACAAACTAGGACAGACAAAGGGATTAAGTCGATTACATCGACCCCAGTGTGTAACTGGTACTTAATTTATCGACCCTGAAAGGATAAAAGGCAAAGTCGACCTCGGTGGAATTTGAACTCAGAACGTAATGGCACATGAAATACCTATTTCTTTATTACCCACAAGGGGCTAAACATAGAGGGAACAAACTAGGTCAGACAAACGGATTAAGTCGATTACATCGACCCCAGTGTGTAACTGGTACTTAATTTATCGACCCTGAAAGGATGAAAGGCAAAGTCGACCTCGGTGGAATTTGAACTCAGAACGTAATGGCACATGAAATACCGGTAAGCATTTCGTCCGGCATGCTAACGTTTCTGCTATTCTAACAACATCTCTGTGCTTGAAGATAAATTACCACCTTATTTGTATCTTAATATACACACTAGCACTATACCCGGCAACGCCAGGTCATAGTGCTAGTGCATGCATATACAGCTGCGTGCGTGCGCACATACACACGAGTACTGTCCAAATCTCCGACCAATCACATACAGCTAGCTGACATTCAATTGGTGTATCAAGTTTCGGGCATTTTGATTGGGTTTTGGATAGAAAATTCACAAAAAAGTCACTTCTATTGGTTTTTTTAATGGCTTTGCGGGGTGACTGTGGAAATGTAAAGATGTGCACGACCACCCTTGAACGGTTTTGAATGACCATAGAAAGTGCGAGCCCTCTAACTGAAAAATTGTGGGTTTGTATAAAGGATACACACACAGACATTTTGCCATTTATATATGTACTAGCAGCATAGCCCGGCATTGCCCGGGTATGTAAGAGCCCCTGGAGCAGACATGATGCTCGCTGTGAATTTTAAAAAAATTCCTGCCAATTTGTGAAAGATATTGTCGAAAATATGTCATCTTGAATTTGAACGCGATTTCCCAAAATGGCATGATTTTATCGATTTTTTCTGATGGTAAGGTATTGCATGGAAAACTAATGTCCGAATTAAGTTTCTTAGGGTAACATTAAGCTTCACCATGAGTTTGGTGAAAATCGATTGCAAGTTGCGAAAACTACAACAGAAAATGTGTTGCAAATAAAAAGCTTAGATTCTCGATCCCATGTCGAATTTATCGATTTTTTTCCGAACTTGGGAAACTTTTCAAAATTTTCGCTGCGTTAGTTTTGAATTATGACATTGGGCTATGTGTGTGTCAAGTTTCATCAGAATCGGTTGAAAGCCGTGGTCAGGGTGAGGGTACAACCTGACAGACACACAGACAAACTGCCGTTTATATAGAGAGAGATATATATTTTTTTTTTTGCGCCTATAGAGATTTCAGCACTTATATAAAAAAAAAAAACCAATGTTAGTTTCTTTATATTTATATACATGTACTGTATACAATTTTATTAAACACTGTAAACACTTGTTTTCTTGTGTTTGTGCAGGAGTTGGAGCAGGAACGCCATGCGTTGCGTTTGAGGCTGGAATCCTTAGAGGCTGAGTATGAAAACACCGTGAAGGAACTGCAGGACGATGTCAACCAGCTGCGACAGGACTTGCAAGGGCAGCAGCAACAGCTGACGGCAGGGGACAAGGACAAGGTGAATATCATACGGGAGCTGACGCAACAGAACGAACGGCTGAGCGACCAAGTGCAACATGTAAGTATCTCCACTTAATGGGGTCAGTTGTTCCCACTTTTGGACATAAGTCCTGTTGTTGTTTTTGTGTTTAACCCCAGGTCGTCGTTAAGAGGTATTTTTGTGTGGTTGTGGTTAAAAAGCCTACTTTTCAGTCATAAGGTTTTGGGTTCAAACCCACTGTTTGGCACCCTGGGAAAGTGTCCTTTAATACAAATATACCCTGGGCTGTCCAAAAACTTGTAGGGGAATTTGGTTGATGGAAACTGTGTGGAAGCCCATCACATGTGTGTGTCTCCCCTTCCCTCTCATAGTTCCTTGTCTTGCAAGTTACTTGGTGACCCTGCGGGTGCTGGTGCCACATAAAAAGCATCCAGTCCACACTGTGAAGTGGTTGGCATTAGGAAGGGCATCCAGCTGTAAAAACCACGCCAAAACTGACCTTGTCTGTGTTGGTGCCATGTAAAGAGCACTCGGGTCAACTGTGGAGTGGTTGGTGTTAGGAAGGGCATCCAGCCGTAAATACCCTGCCAAAACAGACACAATGGCCTGTAGTAGTTTTCCTACCTGGCCGGCTCCTGTCAAACCGTACAACCCATGTCAGCATGGAAAGTGGATGCTAAACAATGATGATGCTGATGATGATGATAGCGTGGTATTACAGCATTGACCTGACTATTTGATGTTGTTATACATCACTGGTCACAATGAGCTTTCCTTCATTTTAATGTTCGAAAGAAGTCACCCAGCTGGCTAGGTGAGCAGGCCCACAATCCCCGCTGATCAGTGGACTGGAGCAATGTGAAATGAAGTGTTTTTCTCAAGAAAACAACACACCACCCAGTCTGGGGATTGAGCCCATGATCTACCAATCACGAGTGCAACACCCTAACCACTAGGCCACACACACACATATCATCATCATCATCATCGTTTAATGTCCGTTTTCCGCGCTAGCACGGGTTGGACGGTTCGACCGGGGTCTGGGAAGCCAGGGGCTGCTCCAGGCTCCAGTCTGATCTGGCAATGTTTCTACGGCTGGATGCCCTTCCTAACGCCAACCACTCCGCGAGTGTAGTGGGTGCTTTTTACGTGCCACCTGCACAGGTGCCAGGGGGGGTCCGGCATCGCTCACGATCGGTTGGAGCTTTTAACGTGCCAGCGGCACAGAAGCCAGTCAAGGCGGCGCTGGCAGCGTTCGGATGGTCTTTTTATGTGTCACCGGCACAGGAGTTAGTCGGGGCGGCGCTGGCATATATAAATATAAATATAAATAAACACCCTGTGATAGGTGAAAATCTGTGAAGTAGAAACAGTATTGTATATTTTTACAATTTGTATATATTTATTTTATTATAAACACAAAACAACACCACCCACCCACCTCCCGAGTTTCGTTTTCCATACAGTATGTCCAATTCTTTCTTTACTCATTTACGGTACATTATGTATTTCCTTTTCATATATTCTAAGTAATGTGTTATACAGTGCAGTATTGTACTGTATTTTTATTTATTAATTTATAGGTGCATAAATGCCACAGAAATAATTAAAATCTAGCAAAATATAAATACCTTTTGGTTGCAGAAACCCGTGATATAAATTTACATAGATTAGCCAGAAAAATCCCTGATGTGCTGAGGGCATGGTTGGTGAACTGCAATATGGCGAGGGATTACTGTACAGCCAATGGTATACTCAGAGACTGTCCTTCGTGGTCTCTCCGTGGTAAGCGCAGCACGTGGCTGAGCAACTTCCTTTGTCTGGCTGTGATGGTGTCTTGCAGTTCACATAGGCCAGCTCTTCCCACATAGGCCAGCTCTTCCCACATAGGCCAGCTCTTCCCACATAGGCCAGCTCTTCCCACATAGGCCAGCTCTTCCCACATAGGCCAGCTCTTCCCACATAGGCCAGCTCTTCTCGCATAGGCCAGCTCTTCCCACATAGGCCATCTCTTCCCACATAGGACATCTCTTCCCACATAGGCCAGCTCTTCCCACATAGGCCAACTCTTCCCACATAGGCCATCTCTTCCCACATAGTCCAGCTCTTCCCACATAGGCCATCTCTTCCCATATAGGCCATCTCTTCCCACATAGGCCAGCTCTTCCCGCATAGGCCAGCTCTTCTTGCATAGGCCAGCTCTTCCCACATAGGCCATCTCTTCCCACATAGGCCATCTCTTCCCACATAGGACATCTCTTCCCACATAGGCCAGCTCTTCCCACATAGGCCAGCTCTTCCCACATAGGCCAGCTCTTCCCACATAGGCCAGCTCTTCCCACATAGGCCAGCTCTTTTCGCATAGGCCAGCTCTTCCCACATAGGCCAGCTCTTCATGATGGCATGAAGATATAACAAAGAACTGTATGTAAATACTTGGCCAAGATGGGAGTCAGCTGGGAAGAAGGGTGCAGTTTGGTTCAAAATAGTCCCACTTGGAGAACTGTCATCACTTGATGCTCAATGAGCAGATGATAATAGCACACACACACACACACACACACGTATGTATATGCGTGTGTGTGTTTGTTACCCCACGCCACTTGACAAATGGTGTTGGTTTATTTATGTCCCTGTTACCTAGCAGTTTGTAAAAAAACAACCAGCAGAGTAAGTACCAGGCTTTAAAAAGGATAAGTTGAGGGGGTGGGGTAATCTGTGTATGGCATGTGTGTGTGTTTGTGTGTGCATGTGTCCTCTCCCTATACCTCCTCCTCTCTCTTTTCTCTTCCTCACCCTCACTTTCCCCTATTTTCTCTTTCTCCATCTCTCTCTATCTCACTCTCTCTGTTTCTCTGTCTCTCATTTCTTGCTCTCTCTCTCGTTCTCTCTCTCTATCACACTCCCTCTCTGTCACTATCTCTCTCTATCACTCTCTCTGTCACACTCTCTATCATTCTGTTACACTCCCTCTCTATCACTGTCTGTCTGTCTCTCTCTCTCTCTCTCACACACACACACACCATCAGAAGGGTCAATCAATGGTCACTCACAGCATCCCTTTTCCCAGAAATTGTTAAGAATCAGAAGAGAGGTTAGCAACTTCTCACAGACAAACCAATATGTTACTGGTACGATCCATGGATGGTTGGATGAATCCATTCACCTTTATACCCCCACCATCCTCACCCCCCACCACTACCATTTCTTCAAATATTTTTTCTATAACATGACACTAAACAATTTTTACTAGTTTGTTTGTTTTTTTAATTTGATTTACTTTAATTGTATTTTGTTTAATTTGATTTGTATTCACAGGCTGCTGAAATGGAAGGACAACTTGTTTCAGAAGTGGAGGGATTACGATCACAAGTCTCCTTACGGATGTCAATGCCTGACCAACTCGATCAGTTGGATGCACTGCATGCCAAGGTAAGTAGGTCTCAGTAGTTCAATTTATGCTACAAATGTTTCAGTAGCATGTTAGTTTATTTGCACTAGATGCATTACAGAATACGGCATGCTGTATTCTGATAGGCTTTGTTACAGTTTCCATCGATCCAGTTTCACTTACAAGGTATTGCTTGACTCAAGGTTATAAAAAAATGACATTTACCCTAGATGACATGCAATGAGATTGAACCAAAGACCTAGTGGTTGTGAAGCAAATTTCTTAACCGTTTCACTACATTGAGCTTATTTATATATTTACACACTTCCTTATTATCAGACAACCAGTTTGACCAGATCTAAACCCTGTCTGGTGTAAGCAAGCAATACTTTTGGACTTGTATTTATTCAGGTATTACCAGACGTAATGTCTAGGTTTCATGTTTACTCCAGGAACACAGTGTAGAGAGAAGGAGATGTAGTTTCATCTATGGCAATATAACTGTGGACGTTATTAAACTTAGCACAAAACATGGAGGTCACTGCTAACTCTCACTGCACACGCAACTGTGTGCTGCCATCTGTTGGTGCACTACAGAACCAGTGCAGGAACGTTTTGATAGGCGCAGGAGTGGCTGTGTGGTAAGTAGCTTGTTTACCAACCACATGGTTCCGGGTTCAGTCCCACTGCGTGGCATCTTGGGCAAGTGTCTTCTGCTATAGCCCGGGCCGACCAATGCCTTGTGAGTGGATTTGGTAGACGGAAACTGAAAGAAGCCCGTCGTATATATGTATATATATATATATATATATATATAAATGTGTGTGTGTTTGTGTGTCTGTGTTTGTCCCCCTAGCATTGCTTGACAACCGATGCTGGTGTGTTTACGTCCCCGTCACTTAGCGGTTCGGCAAAAGAGACCGATAGAATAAGTACTGGGCTTACAAAGAATAAGTCCCGGGGTCGATTTGCTCGACTAAAGGCGGTGCTCCAGCATGGCCGCAGTCAAATGACTGAAACAAGTAAAAGAGTAAGAGTATACACTAAAGCAAACTCTCACCTTCTAATCTTTACAATGTGAAAGGTAGGAGAGTCCAGTTTGCTGAAAAAGAGGTAATTTCTACTCTCCTCCTCTAGAAGCCATCTACTCGCAATACCAGAGGGCACACACTCTCCTACCCTGATGTAATCTCCAGGGATACAGGCATCCAGCAACAGGACCTCCGTAATGCCATGATGGCGTAGAATGGTAAATTTCATTGTCTCGACCACGGTCGAACAATGATGATGATGATGATGAGCTGGTAGAATCGGTGAGGGTGTCAGACAAAAAACTCAGGGACAGTTCTGAAAGTATTACATTCTGAGTTCAAATGTCACCAAGGTCAACTTTACCATCCACCCTTTCAGGGTTGATAAAATAAGTACCAGTTGATTACTAGGGGTCAATATAATTGACTTGTCCCTCCCCACAAAATTCCAAACCTTGTGCCTATATCTTTCTTTTATGGTTTATCTCCTACTTGTTTTAGTCACTGGACTATGGCCATGCTGGGGCACCAAACATATCAACCCCAGTGCTTATTTCTTTTATAAGCTTGGTACTTATTCTATTTGACTCTTTTTGCTGAACCGCTAAGTCATGAGGATGTAAACAAACCAATACCAGCTGTCAAACAGTGGAGGAAGATAAACATTAAGACACTCATACATATACACACACACTCACACACACACACTTACACACACAACACACACACACACACTCTCACACATCTATATATGATTGGCTTCTTTCAGTTTCTGTCTACCAAATTCATTCACAAAGCTGTGGTCAGCCTGGGGTTATAGAAGAAGACACTTGCCCAAGGGGTCTCACAGTGGGATTGAACCCAGAACCATGTGATTGGGAAGCAAACGCCTTACCATACAGCTATTCCTGCATCTTGTAGAAAAGAAAAAGAAAAAAATTCTAAGCAGTGGAAATGTTTTGTTTGCATTTACAACACAAATGTAGAAACAGCCAGAAATATGTCAATTAAGTCTTAATTAACAATACATCATTAATAAAGCCTTTTTAAAAAAAATAAAAGCTACGTAGGCGTAGGAGTGGCTGTGTGGTAAGTAGCTTGCTTACCAACCACATGGTTCCGGGTTCAGTCCCACTGCGTGGCATCTTGGGCAAGTGTCTTCTGCTATAGCCTCGGGCCGACCAATGCCTTGTGATTGGATTTGGTAGACGGAAACTGAAAGAAGCCCGTCGTATATATGTATATATATATATGTGTGTGTATAGGCGTAGGAGTGGCTGTGTGGTAAGTAGCTTGCTTACCAACTACATGGTTCCGGGTTCAGTCCTACTGCATGGCACCTTGGGCCGACCAAAGCCTTGTGAGTGGATTTGGTAGACGGAAACTGAAAGAAGCCTGGCGTATATATGTATGTATATGTGTGTATGTGTGTGTTTGAGTGTCTGTGTTTGTCCCCCCAACATCGTTTGACAACCGACGCTGGTGTGTTTACGTCCCCGTCACTTAGCGGTTCGGCAAAAGGGACCGATAGAATAAGTACTGGGCTTACAAAGAATAAGTCCTGGGGTCGATTTGCTCGACTAAAAGCGGTGCTCCAGCATGGCCACAGTCAAATGACCGAAGCGAGTAAAAGAGTAAAAAAGTATGTTTCGTACACGTGGAAAGTTTTGCACCTTCCTTGTGGCCTGAAACTTGTGCACGTCCGGGTTTGGCATGGTTCTGCCTTTGATAGGGAAAGAAAGATAGGTGTGTTTGTGTGTGATAAAGAGAGAGAAGGAGAGAATAGGGTCTGTGTGTGATAAAGAGAGACAGAGAGAGAGAGAGAGAGAGAGAGAGGTGGAGGGTGTAACGATGTTTGTGAATAACTATGGAATTTCTTTTGTATGTTGTTAGGAAACGGGCTTGATGTATTCATTCGTAGATGTTATCTTTTCGAAGTAGCAATCTTTATTTTCACATGCTATCTTTTTATACAGGAAACAGTATTGTTGATTTCGTTGTTCGACAACTTTATTTTATGCTTACTCACTTGAGGTGTCCGTACAATTCGTTCTATTGTCATTTTAATGAAACTGTTTATTTAACTAACGACCATTGTGCCGGCTGAATGTAAAGATTTATTGGTGGAAGTGAGACAAAAATGTTCAGTTGTATTGTTATAAGGTCGACGGTATTTTTATTTCCCTTATAAAAATAAGGCGGCGAGCTGACGGAAACGTTAGCACGCCGGGCGAAATGCTTTGCGGTATTTCGTCTGCGTTACGTTGTGTGTTCAAATTCCGCCGAGGTCGACTTTGCCTTTCATCCTTTCGGGGTCGATAAATTAAGTACCAGTTACGCACTGGGGTCGATGTGATCGACTTAATCCCTATGTCTGTCCTTGTTTGTCCCCTCTGTGTTTAGCCCCTTGTGGGTAATAAAGAAATAGGTATTTCGTCTGCGTTACGTTGTGAGTTCAAATTCCGCCGAGGTCGACTTTGCCTTTCATCCTTTCGGGGTCGATAAATTAAGTACCAGTTACGCACTGGGGTCGATGTGATCGACTTAATCCCTTTGTCTGTCCTTGTTTGTCCCCTCTGTGTTTAGCCCCTTGTGGGTAGTAAAGAATTAGGTATTTTTATTTCCCTGTAATAAAAAAAATAAGAGGGGATTTAGCAGGATAGTAGAGCTTTGTTATGTTGCTTTTGCAGATTAGGTTTTGGAATTCTTTGTGTAATAATCTAAGAGATATGAAGCAGATGTTTCAAGTGAGAGGTGTTAAACTTTTCAACCAAAGACTCGAAGAAGAAAAAGACAGGGAACTCACATACACACACAGACAGGTGCACGAGGAGTGTTTTAAGTGGAATAGCTAAAACAGGAATTTAAAAAACTATATCATTAAAAACACAATTTAATCTTGTTCTGCTAAACAGCTGCAGAAAGAGGTGTGTGACTAAAGAAGTACCAACAGACAGACGATTGGTATCAGGTCAAATTATGGTATTCATTTAAACAGAGAAATTAAAATAAGGGTAGGAATTGATATAAATCATCATCATCATCATCATCGTTTAGCGTCCGCTTTCCATGCTGGCATGGGTTGGACGGTGCAACTGGGGTCTGGGAAGCCAGAAGGCTTCATCAGGCCCAGTCAGATCTGGCAATGTTTCTACGGCTGGATGCCCTTCCTAACGCCAACCACTCCATGAGTGTAGTGGGTGCTTTTTACGTGCCACCAACACAGGTACCAGACAAGTCTGGCAAACGGCCACGGTCGGATGGTGCTTTTTATGTGCCACCGGCACGGAGGCCAGGCGAAGCTGGCAAACGGCCACGGTCAGATGGTGCTTTTTATGTGCCACCGGCACGGAGGCCAGGCGAAGCTGGCAAACGGCCACGGTCGGATGGTGCTTTTTATGTGCCACCGGCACGGAGGCCAGGCGAAGCTGGCAAACGGCCACGGTCGGATGGTGCTTTTTATGTGCCACCGGCACGGAGGCCAGGCGAAGCTGGCAAACGGCCACGGTCGGATGGTGCTTTTTACGTGCCACCGACATGGAGGCCAGGCGAAGCTGGCAACGGCCACGATCGGATGGTGCTTTTTACGTGCCACCAGCACGGAGGCCAGGCGAAGCTGGCAAACGGCCACAGTCGGATGGTGCTTTTTACATGTCACCGGCACGGAGGCCAGGCGAAGCTGGCAACGGCCACGATCGGATGGTGCTTTTTACGTGCCACCGGCACGGAGGCCAGGCGAGGCTGGCAACAGCCACGATCGGATGGTGCTTTTTACGTGCCACCGGCACGGAGGCCAGGCGAAGCTGGCAACGGCCACGATCGGATGGTGCTTTTTACGTGCCACCGGCACGGAGGCCAGGCGAGGCTGGCAACGGCCACGATCGGATGGTGCTTTTTACGTGCCACCGGCACGGAGGCCAGGCGAAGCTGGCAACGGCCACGATTGGATGGTGCTTTTTACGTGCCACCGGCACGGAAGCCAGTCAGGGCGGCACTGGCAACGGCCATGTTTGGATGGTTCTCTTATGTGCCACCAGCACTGATATCACAGCGACAATTTCCATTCATGTTGATCAATTTTGATTTTTGATTTTTTGATTTTTTGATTTGATTTTCACTTGCCTCAACAGGTCTTCACAAGTAGGGTTTTGTGTCCCAAGAAGGAAAGGTATGCATAAGTGGACTGAGGCCATGGGTGATGGTCTCACTTGTCCTGCCGGGTCTTCTCATGCACAGCATACTTCCAAAGGTCTCAGTCTCTAGTCTCAATTAAAACCAGTGGCCTATCATATTATTATAAAAATCCGAAGATTAGAAATTTTATACATACAAAATTAAGAGGAATGGCCACTAATAGTGGACAGCCTGTATGCTAGAAATAGACCTCAAACTCGCCATTTACCACGAAGAAAGTGTTCTCAAAAACAAAATTCAGCAAAAACCAAAGTTTAAAAATAAGACAAATGAAAATACTTTCCACCCTTTCAGGGTTGATAAAATAAGTACCAGTTGATTACTAGGGGTCAATATAATTGACTTGCCCCTCCCCACAAAATTCCAAACCTTGTGCCTATATCTTTCTTTTATGGTTTATCTCCTACTTGTTTTAGTCACTGGACTATGGCCATGCTGGGGCACCAAACATATCAACCCCGAAAATAAAAAAAACAATGGTTTTTTTACTTTCGTATATTTTCATTTGTCTTATTTTTAAACTTTGGTTTTTGCTGAATTTTGTTTTTGAGAACATATTCTTCGTGGTAAATGGCGAGTTTGACGTCTATTTATAGCATACAGGCTGTCCACTATTAGTGGTCATTCCTCTTAATTTTGTACATTTAAAGATATAGGCGCAGGAGTGGCTGTGTGGTAAGTAGCTTGTTTACCAACCACATGGTTCCGGGTTCAGTCCCACTGCGTGGCTCCTTGGCCAAGTGTCTTCTTCTATAGCCTCAGGCCGACCAAAGCCTTGTGAGTGGATTTGGTAGACGGAAACTGAAAGAAGCCCGTCGTATATCTCTTTCTCTTTTCTCTTTTACTTGTTTCAGTCATTTGACTGCGGCCATGCTGGAGCACCGCCTTTAGTCGAGCAAATCGACCCCAGGACTTATTCTTTGTAAGCCCAGTACTTATTCTATCGGTCTCTTTTTGCCGAACCGCTAAGTGACGGGGACGTAAACACACCAGCATCGGTTGTCAAGCAATGCTAGGGGGACAAACACAAACACACATACATATATATATATATACATATATACGACAGGCTTCTTTCAGTTTCCGTCTACCAAATCCACTCACAAGGCATTGGTCGGCCCGGGGCTATAGCAGAAGATACTTGCCCAAGATGCCACGCAGTGGGACTGAACCCGGAACCATGAGGTTGGTTAGCAAGCTACTTACCACACAGCCACTCCTGCGCCTATATATGTATATATATATATGTATGTGTGTGTATGTTTGTATGTCTGTGTTTGTCCCCCTAGCATTGCTTGACAACCGATGCTGGTGTGTTTACATCCCCGTTACTTAGCAGTTCGGCAAAAGAGACCGACAGAATAAGTACTGGGCTTACAAAAGAATAAGTCCCGGGGTCGAGTTGCTCGATTAAAGGCGGTGCTCCAGCATGGCCACAGTCAATTGACTGAAACAAGTAAAAGAGTAAAAGAGAGGTAGGTTTGTTACAGGACTATAGATGACAAGTGGCAGTGATTTCTTTTGTGCTGTAAACCATCTACCATTCCTCTGCTTCTCCCCTTCCTTCGATGCCGCAAACATGCTTATCATGTTAAATGGTTCATCCAGCGCTGGATAGAAACGAATGCACTGAATGGCAAGTATCAGTTAGCTGGGAAGATGCTCTGCTATGGAGTTTGCTACAAAACAATACTTAATATGTCATCATCATCATCATCATCGTTTAACGTCCGTTCTCCATGCTAGCATGGGTTGGACGGTTCGACTGGGGATCTGTGAAGCCAGAAGGCTGCACCAGGCTCCGGTCTTATCTGGCAATGTTTCTACAGCCGGATGCCCTTCCTAACGCCAACCACTCCGTGAGTGCAGTGGGTGCTTTTTACGTGCCACCCGCACGGGTGCCAGGCGAGGCTGGCAACGGCCACGGTCGGATTGGTGCATTTTACGTGCCACCTGCACGGAAGCCATCCGAGGCGGCACTGGCTTCGGCCACGATTCGGATGGTGCTTTTTACGTGCCACCGACACGGAAGCCAGTCGAGGCGGCGCTGGCATCGGCCATGATTCGGATGGTGCTTTTTACGTATCTCCAGTAAAATCTCTGTCATTTAAAATATTAGGTTGTTCTGAAAATAATGGCCGATTTCAGAAACATAATTTTATTCTGGAAAAATGAACAATAGAAATGTTTTGATTTGTCAAAGTATGAGTCGTGAACATCTATGTATCTCTGCCATCGATCAACGAGATTATTTATGCCTCATTAATAAAAAATTAATTGGCTTTGATGCTAAGAAATCTTTGAAAGCTGATTCCACCTCTGGTTTGGACCTGAAAGATTTATCACTTAAAAACGTGTTTAAAAGCTTTAAAAAATGGTAGTCAGTGGGTGAAAGATTAAGAGAATATGGTGAATGTGGTAAAGTCTCGTATCCCAAGTCTGTGAGTTGCTACAGTGTCATTCTTGCAACATGTGGCTTTGGCTTATCATGGAGCAGAATTGGTCCATGCCGATTCACCAATGCAGGTCTCATTTCTTGCAAGTGAGCATGCATTTCAGCGAGGTGATTGCAGTAAACCTCTGCTGTAATGCTCTGATTGGCTTCCAGAAAGCTGTAATGGACAACACCAATTGCAGTCACCATAATCTTTTGCTGATGCAACTTTGGCTTTGGGAAATGTTTGGGGGACTCATCACGATCAAGCCATTGGCCTGATCATTAACAGTTATCATAAAGGATCCACTTTCCGTCCCAAGTGACTATTCGGTCAAGAAAAGGACCATTGGTGTTTTGCAGAAAGAGCATCAAACACACTTCAAAACGCTGAACTTTTTGATTTTTATTGAGCTCATGCAGTACCCCGCCCCCCATTTATCGAGCTTTTTCACCTTACCAATCTTCTGCAGATTGCGTGATACCATTGCAATACCGACACCAAGTGCCTGAGACATTTCTCTGACACTTTGACATGGGTTTTGTTCAACAATTGCTTTCAATTGTTCATTGCCAAGACTGCATGGCCGTCCTCTACCTTCTTCATCTTCAGGGCTCTCATCATCACTATGGAATTTCTGAAACCACCTTCGTACTGTGTGATCACTTGTGGACCCCTCTCCCCATGCTCTGTTGATATTGGCAGCAGTTTGGGAGGCATTGGGCCCCCAAGCTTGAACTCATGCAAGAAAAGTAAACGAAGGTCCTTTTTTTGTCATGTTCATAATTAAGGGCCCTATGCTTCAAGAATATTTCCTGTCTGAAATAAGTAGAAAATTATTAAAGAGCATACGTCAATTATTAAGTATGTCGAAATTCACCTAAAATATAATTAAAATACTTTGATGAAATTGCGTTTCAAAACACAACACAGTGGCCATTATTTTCGGAACAACCTAATATATTGTTTATGTCGACATCTGTGTCTGTTAATTATAATGAAAATACGAAAATATTTTATTCACATGTCTCCTCCATAACAATAAAAGCAGCCAAGTGTTACATTATTAAAAGGGGACATCCATTAGCGTGACACCATTCTTAATGTCTTCTCAATAATTGTTTGTAATTATGAATGGGACCCAGTGAAAAAAAACATTTAAATGTTTGGAGTTGAAAAATTTTTTTTTTTTTTATTGGATGCTATGGCACAAAGGACCAGTCAGTTTGGATTATCCCCAATCCCTGTTCTTGTCACATGCCTCCTCTTTTGTTCACAGATAATGACTTTTCTCATCAGGGGTCAGCTTTTTGAGTTCAATTGTTTTTTGTTTTTTTTCTGGAGATGAAAGATGAGGGGGGGTTACAGATTATCTTTCACATTCTCTTTCTCTTCTGACCACATCCTCACCCCTCTTTTTTTCCTCTCCCTTTATGTAGATCTATCTGTGTGTCTGTATATCTTTCTCTCTCTCTCTCTCTGTCTCTCTCTCTCTCTCTATATATATATATATATATATATATCATAACTATTTTATTGTACATCATCATCATCATCAGAAGCAAACTGGCAGGGGGGGGGGTCGAGCTGGCGGAATCGTTAGTGCGCCTGAAAACTTGCTTAGTGGTGGCGAGCTGGCAGAAACGTTAGCACGCTGGGCGAAATGCGTAGCCGTATTTCGTCTGTCGTTACGTTCTAAGTTCAAATTCCGCCGAGGTCGACTTTGACTTTCATCCTTTCGGGGTCGATAAATTAAGTACCACTTGCGTGCAGGGGTCGATGTAATCGACTTAATACCTATGTCTGTCCTAGTTTGTCCCCTCTATATTTAGCCCCTTGTGGGTAGTAAAGAAATAAGTATTTCATCTGACCTTACGTTCTGAGTTCACATCCCACTGAGGTCGACTTTGCCTGTCATCCTTTCGGGGGTTGATAAATTAAGTACCAGTGAAACACTGGGGTCGATGTATTCGACTAGACTCCTTTCCCCCAAATTTCAGGCCTTGTGCCTTTAGTAGAAAGGACCATTATTATCATTATTATTATTATTATTATTATTATTATTATTTGAAATACTGCCCAGGTCAACTTTGCTTTTGATCCTTTTGGGGTCAGTACAATAAGTAACAGTACATACTTACTCCCTCCCACGAAGTTGCTGGCCTTGTGCCAAAATTTGAAGCCAAAATCTATTTGTGCTTCTGTATGTTCTAAGTTCAAATCCCTTTGATGCTGACTTGATTATTTTCATCTCCCCTTGGGGGTCCACATGATAATAAAAAAATACAGGGATTGATATCCCCACCCCTGCCTCCATGGAAGATGATATACAAGGGTTTCGGGGGGTTAACTCGACCTAAATGCTTCCCTTACATTAAATTCACCTCATGTCTCATCAAAATATATTTCTAATTATCTGGCTGGGGCTGCAGATGTTTGAGATAAAACTGGCCCCCTTTAAAGGGATTAACTGATAAATCTGTAACTGTTGTTGTTGTTGGTGGTGGTGGCGGTGATGGGAGGAAGGGGAAAGGAGAAAAAATAGTGTTAGGGAGCAGATAGTTGTTTATTAAAGGAGGATAGTGCAACATTTTAAAGACTTCCCCATCAAATTTTGATCAGGAACATATCAGACCCAGATAAGAAGCTGTCAGTTTTCCCAAGGTTTGAAAGATACAAGGCATAGGTTTTTAAGACACGGGGGGGGGGGGGGGTTAACTCGACCTAAATGCTTCCCTTACATTAAATTCACCTCATGTCTCATCAAAATATATTTCTAATTATCTGGCTGGGGCTGCAGATGTTTGAGATAAAACTGGCCCCCTTTAAAGGGATTAACTGATAAATCTGTAACTGTTGTTGTTGTTGGTGGTGGTGGCGGTGATGGGAGGAAGGGGAAAGGAGAAAAAATAGTGTTAGGGAGCAGATAGTTGTTTATTAAAGGAGGATAGTGCAACATTTTAAAGACTTCCCCATCAAATTTTGATCAGGAACATATCAGACCCAGATAAGAAGCTGTCAGTTTTCCCAAGGTTTGAAAGATACAAGGCATAGGTTTTTAAGACACGGGTTTAGAGATAACACTACATCACCACCACCACCACCATCTCCACCACCACAATCTCCAGCACCACAATCTCCACCATCACTGTCACCACCACCGCCACCACCATCATGCCATTAGGAGTTTTGACTAATCCTAGAGGAGAATCTGTTACAGGAAGTTGGAAGCCATTAACTGATTTTGTCAGGAACTTAAATAGTTCCAAGTTACAGACAAGTTCTGACACTGAAACATAATTATTCTATCTCTCTCTATCTCTCTCTCTCTCTCTCTCTCTCTCTCTATATATATATATATATATATATATATATATATGTATATATATATATATAATAGAAATATTAAAATTACTAAGTCTCTCTAAAAGAGAACAACGGCAGTGTTTCCGGAAAATAATAGTTATCGCCATACTAATATGGCATTCTTATAAAAACAAGAATAAAGCTGTCCGCTTATTAGCTGCATTGAAAAGGGGCAATACCCCGAAACGCGTCTGTAGCTGCCGGTCAAGTAGTGTGGAGCGACTGACCTCCCTTGTTCGAAGGTTATATGGATACAGTTTGTGTATCAAATAGCTAACTTAAGGCGATGGCCTCATGGAGCTAATAAGCGGACAGCTTTATTCTTATTTTTATAAGAATGCCATATTAGTATGGCGATAACTATTATATATATATATATATATTATATATATATGTATGTTATATATATATATATATATATATATATAATATATATATATATATATATATATATATATATATATATATATATGACCGCATGTGTATCGTTGGCGATTTTTTTCCCTCCGTCTTCCCTTCTCTGGATCTTTCCTCCTATGTTTCTGATGAAGAGCTCTGCTCGTAACTTTAAACCCTCCTTCCTTCCCGAGCGTCCAATAATACTATACTTGTTCCACGTCCTCGCGTTGTTGTGTTTTCTCTTTGTGTTTTCATGTTTGGATTAACTCTTTTACTTGTTTCAGTCATTTGACTGCAGCCATGCTGGAGCACCGCCTTTAGTCGAGCAAATTGACCTCGGGACTTATTCTTTGTAAGCCCAGTACTTATTCTATCGGTCTCTTTTGCCAAACCGCTAAGTGACAGGGACATTAACACACCAGCATCGGTTGTCAAGCGATGTTGCGGGGACAAACACAGACACACACACACACACACACACACACACACACACATGCACACACATACGACGGGCTTCTTTCAGTTTCTGTCTACCAAATCCACTCACAACGCTATAGTAGAAGACACTTGCCCAAGGTGCCACGCAGTGGGACTGAACCCGGAACCATGTGGTTCATAAGCAAGCTACTTACCACACAGCCACTCCGACACCTGATTAATGCATGATTAATTAAAAACAATGTGAATAAATAAGGATTGCATTTGATAGAAAAATCTGAAAGCCTAAGGGTTAAACAGGCAATATCCAGCCCTTAGGCTTTTAGATTTATGTTCAAACTGACCAGATCTGGCTTCTCACACCTATCCTACAATAACATTTTAAAAATAATCACATCATTGACATCTTGAAGCTATGAGATAATGTATGATTAATTCAAAACCTGTGAATATATAAGGATTACATTTGACAGAGAATTCTGAATGCTAGAGGGTAAGACATTTATTTGTAATATATTGTCAAAATTTTTATTGCTTGACACTAAAAAAATTTTAACCAGGTGACGGTTTTGACCAACAAACAATAAATGTTGTGACGGTGACGGTTTTGACCATTCACAAACAATAAATGTTTAAATAAAGTTAATGGTCTTTGTGTTTTCCATGCTGTAATCACTATAAATTCCTTGTAGGTTAATTATAATATATATATTGCATTTTTTGCTGATGTAATAAGAGGGATGGCTGGACAATGCTGTAGGTCAGTGCTTCTCAACAGGGGGTCTATATGGCCCCTATCTACAATAAAAGCATTGGTGTCAGTGCTGGTGCCACATTAAAAGCACCCAGTACACTTTGTAAAATGGTTGGCATTAGGAAGGGCAACCAGCTGTAGAAACCATGCCAAAACAGACAATGGAACCTGGTACAGCCCAGGCCTTACCAGTTCTGTCAAGCCGTCCAACCCATGCCAGCATGGAAAACAGAAGTTAAATGTTGATGATGATGAATAAATTGGTTAACACAAAATATTTTAACAATTTTTTAAATACAATTCCTAATAGTATTCAATTCTAAAAATATAAGGGGATATTTTTAAGCATTGAAAAGCCAAGGAGGGTCCAGCCAGTAGAATAAAACAAGGATCAAAATGGGTCGATAGGTAAAAAAAAAATGGGTTGAGAACCAGTGTTGTGGGAGAACAGGATGATTATATCAGACAAAAATATATATAAGTCGAAACAATTTGTTAGCCTTTTATAGTTTTTAAAATTATTTATGTTATATGATATTATGTTATATTCTAAAAAAGACTCCGCCGGTTACGACGACGAGGGTCCCAGCTGATACGATCAACGGAACAGCTTGCTCGTGAAATTAACGTGCAAATGGCTGAGCATTCCACAGACACGTGTACCCTTAACGTAGTTCTCGGGGATAATCAGCGTGACACAGAGAGTGACAAGGCTGACCCTTTGAAATACAAGTACAACTCATTTTTGCCAGCTGAGTGGACTGGAGCAACGTGAAATAAAGTGTCTTGCTCAAGGACACAACGTGTCGCCGGGAATCAAACTCACAACCTTACGATCATGAGCCGAATGCCCTAACCACTAAGCCACGTGCCCTCACTATGTTATATTATGTTCTAAGTGTTTAATATAATATTGTAATATAAATTAATCATTGGATTTTCAATAGAATATCTCTTTATTTGATTTATCTTTATATATATCATCATCATCATCATCATGTAATGTCCGCCTTCCATGCTGGCATGAGTGGAATGGTTTCACAAGAGCCAGCCAGAGAGAAGCCTGCACCAGACTTCTGTGGCTGTTTTGGCAGGATTTTTACAGCTGGATGCCCTTTCTAACGCCAACCACTCAGCAGAGTGGACTTGGTGTTTTTTACGTAGCACAAGCACAGGCAAGGTCAGTTTTGGCAAGGTTTTTACAGCTGGATGCCCTTTCTAATGCCAACCACTCAGCAGTGTGGATTTGGTGCTTTTTACGTAGCACAAGCACAGGCAAGGTCAGTTTTGGCAAGGTTTTTACAGCTGGATGCCCTTCCTAACACCAACAACCTCTTTACAGTGTGGACTGGGTGCTTTTAAGTGGCACCTGCACTAACAGGGTCACCAAGTACTTGCAAGAGAAAAAAAAAAAGAATCCACACACAAGGCTTTTGTCAGCCTGGGGTTATAAGTAGAAGTCATTTGCCCAAGGTACCATGCAGTAGGACTGAACCAGAAACCATATGGTTGGGAAGCAAACTTCTTACCACATGGCCACCCTGTATATAGAAGACGGTGTTGAAAAGTTCCTGGCTTTAAAGGTATTGCAAAAGGTCTGGTTGGAGGCTGAACCTTTTGAGTTCTTTTACAGGGCTTACAAAAGCTGAAGGACCGCTGCAATAAGTGTGTGAATCTGAGAGGGGAATATGTTGAATGAAATCATAATTAACTGATCCCCATCCAGTATTTTCTGTTATCCAAAACCAGGAACTTTTCAGCATCCCCCTTACACACACACACACACTATTTGATGACATATAAGACAGACCCTTCTTCCAAAACAAACAAAAACAAACCATCTCAAAAGCCACCCTGGTGTCCTATATGTAGTTGGGCGTCCCATAAGCTTTAAATGCATTAAAACTGTATTTTCTTCCTGAATATTAGCTGCTGAAATCCGGGTGCGTCTAATATGCCACCAAATAAAACACACACACACACACCTCATGAGTCATGTAACTCCAACATTTTCAATGAATGTATCAGGAAAACATGTACCACACCTATTTCATGGCTGAGTGGAGTAACTTCAAGGCTAAACCAAACTTACATGAGTGTTCTGCATCGATGGTCATTCCAGCTGTACTATCAGAAACACCTGCACTTGTAGAGGTTGCTAGACGTGCTAGAAATAACAGCCAAGTCTCCCTAAGATCTCACCTACTTTCAACAATAAAGAAAGGGCAGGACATATAATAAATAATAATAATGAAATTATTGTATACAGTGCTCAGGTGCACCACAACTTGTCAGAAAGTGCATATAAAGTACATGCAGTAATGTAGAAATGTCTGGGAAGCGAACATGCTTGTGTGTGTATGGAGGGGAGAAAATCAAGTGTAGTGTTGGCGAATCTCAGGAAGCATGGAAGTCTTGAAGGATGCAGTGCTCCTTCTTTATATTATAAAGATACGACTGTATATGACATTATCTGTTCATCTTAGGGAGACTTGGCTGTTATTTCTAATCACAGTTCCATTATATATAAAGTCACTTCAGGTTCACTGTTTAGAAAAATTCCTTTCATGCGGAATTTCATCTTTTTCAAAAGACAATACCCTGAAGTGACTTTATATATAATGGAACTGTTAATTATATCAGACAAAACAATTTGTTGGCCTTTAATGGTTTTTATGATTATTTATATAAAATTATGTTATAAGTGTTTAATGTAATATTGTAATGGATTGTCAATAGTATATATCTATATTTAATTTATCTTTATATACAGTATAGGTGCAGGAGTGGCTGTGTGGTAAGTAGCTTGCTAACCAACCACATGGTTCCGGGTTCAGTCCCACTGCGTGGCATCTTGGGCAAGTGTCTTCTGCTATAGCCCCGGGCCGACCAATGCCTTGTGAGTGGATTTGGTAGACGGAAACTGAAAGAAGCCTGTCGTATATATGTATATATATATGTGTGTGTATGTTTGTGTGTCTGTGTTTGTCCCCCTAGCATTGCTCGACAACCGATGCTGGTGTGTTTACGTCGCCGTCACTTAGCGGTTCGGCAAAAGAGACCGACAGAATAAGTACTGGGCTTACAAAGAATAAGTCCCGGGGTCGATTTGCTCGACTAAAGGCGGTGCTCCAGCATGGCCGCAGTCAAATGATTGAAACAAGTAAAAGAGAAAAGAAAAGAAAGAGATATATACAT
This sequence comes from Octopus sinensis, assembly GCF_006345805.1. Classification (NCBI taxonomy): domain Eukaryota; kingdom Metazoa; phylum Mollusca; class Cephalopoda; order Octopoda; family Octopodidae; genus Octopus; species Octopus sinensis. Next base: position 3,275,424 of record NC_043022.1, read on the forward strand.
AAATATAAGAGAGTGACCACCATGTGGTCTACTCTTGCACTAAAAATAGATCCGCAAGGTTTCAGCTACAAAAGAAGTTGTTTCCGTTGAAAGAACAATTTCTTTTGTGGCTGAAACCTTGCGGATCTATTTTTAGTGCAAGAGTAGACCACATAGTGGTCACTCTCTTATATTTATGTATAAAATGTGTCGTAATCCGGGTTTTTTATGCACTAAGCCACTTGGTGGTAAATGGATGTGCTATTAAATTAGTACCCAATTTTCTCACCCTTATCGGTTGATTATATATATATATGACGGTCATGCTCGGATGGTGTTTTTTATGTGTAGGTGGCACATAAAAAACACCATCTGAGCGTGACCGTCTGCCAGCCTCGTCTGGCACCTGTGTCGGTGGCACATATAATCACCCTCTACACTCTCAGAGTGGTTGGCGTTAGGAAGGGCATCCAGCTGTAGAAACACTGCCAGATCTGACTGGCCTGGTGCAGCCTTCGGGCTTGCCAGACCCCAGTTGAACCGTCCAACCCATGCCAGCATGGAAAGCGGACGCTAAACGATGATGATGATGATGATGATATATATATAATAACAATTTAACAAATAAAACATATGCATACATACATACATATATGTACATACATACATCTATATGTATATATACATGCATATATATATATATATACATATATATATATATGAGTCCAGGACACCACAAATAAACGTAGAACACAACGAGAAACGGAAACATAAAAACAAACAAGGAAACGGACTCTTTTTAACAACGAAAAAACAGAGTACAAGACAAACAATACAAGGAATATTCCCCTTCTTCAGCTGCCCCTGTTTCGACTCAATGCGTGTTTCGAAGGTAAGGGCAGAACACGGCCAGGCTGAAGCAGTCCTTCCTGCAAAATGAATTGAATAAAATTCTTTTGCAGAGGGGTAAAAAAAGAAAAAAAGTGACAAGAACAGGACGTAAAAGCAATATATATATATATATGTATATGCCTATCTTGGCAGTGCATTGACTTACACTAACTTTTCTGATCTCGAAGTGGACAGGTGAATACAGTTGTCTGCCACAAAGCCTTTTGGCTCTCTTGAGAAGTGTGTACGGAGCTGCCATGATATTGATCGCAACACAAAAATAAAGGTGTACAGTTCCACAGTGCTCCCTTGCCTCCCCTGTGCCGTGGAAGGCATGGCCTTTTACTGCAGGCACATCATGGCCCTGGTGTGAGTCCTGCTTCATCATCGGTGCTCCATCATGCATATCAGATGGCAGGATTGCATTCTTGACGTAGAACTTCTGCTCCATGCTGGAGCAGTCAGTGTAGAGGCTGTCATTGCCGCATCACAGCCATGCTGTGCAGGACATGTTTACATGATGGAGAGCAGCAGGTTCCCAAAGGCAGTTTTCTATGCTGAGTGGAGGCGCAATGGCCCAGTGGTTAGGGCAGCGGACTCGCAGTCGTAGGATCGCGATTTCGATTCCCAGACCGGGTGTTGTGAGTGTTTATTGAGCGAAAACACCTAAAGCTCCACGAGGCTCCGGCAGGGATGGTGGTGATCCCTGCTGTACTCTTTCACCACAACTTTCTCTCACTCTTACTTCCTGTTTCTGTTGTACCTGTATTTCAAAGCGCCGGCCTTGTCACTCTCTGTGTCACGCTGAATATCCCCGAGAACTACGTTAAGGGTACACGTGTCTGTGGAGTGCTCAGCCACTTACACGTTAATTTCACGAGCAGGCTGTTCCGTTGATTCGGATCAACCGGAACCCTCGTCGTCGTAACCGACGGAGTGCTTCCATTTCTATGCTGAACTGCATAGAAAGGCAGGCAGAGCTGTGGGTGGCCAGAGGTTTAGATACAGGGATGTGCTGCAGAGAAATATGAAAAACTCAGACATTTCCCCTGGCACTTGAGATTGAAGGAGAAGGCCCTCCTGCATGGTGAATGGCACCAATTGATGAAGCTTGTAATTCCAGTCATTGAGGAGAACCAATTGAGAGAACACCAAAGAGCACATGAGAGGCATCTTATCTCCTTCGTTGCGTCAAGTAGCTTCACCTGCAGCAGATGTTATCACTGCTACAGATGAAGAGCAGGTATTGTAGCCCGCATGCGAGTCTGCCAGAGACCACTACTGAAGAAGAACAGTCAACATCAACTTTCAACAGACAGCTGAAGATATATATATATATGTATAGTCAACAGATGAAATCCAGAGATTAGTAACAGGCAAATGATTTGAACTTAGAGACTCTGATGTCAATACTAGGGACCAATTCTGTTGAGTAAAGAGTGGCTGTAAGAGAAATCCAGGTAAGTAGATACGGAGGTAATTATAATGATAATAATGAAATTATTGTATACAGTGCTCAGGTGCACCACAACTTGTCAGAAAGTGCATATAAAGTACATGCAGTAATGTAGAAATGTCTGGAAATTGAACAGTGTATGAGTCAGATACATGCTTGCGTGTGTATGGAGGGGAGAAAATCAGGTGTAGTGTTGGCGAATCTCAGGAAGCATGGAAGTTTTGAAGGATGCAGTGCTCCGACAACTAACAACTGATGCCGGCAGTTTGTTCCATGCTTCAGCAACTCTCAGCGTGAAAAAATGTTTCCTGAAGTCATGGGAGCTGTGCTGTTTTCTTACTTTGTAAATATGTCCACGGGTGTTAGATGGGTGGAGTTTGAAAAGGTGCTCAGAGTTATTGTTTGTGCATAAACAAATTGAATATAACACCTTCGGTTTCATATACAATATATATATATATATATAATAATAATATGAGGGAATATTATTCCAAACTTACAGGGGAAAATTTAATTTACAAATACTAAATCAAATTTCACAAAATATAATATATATATATATGCATTTTAAAAAAACACCTTTTATCAATTCAAAATGAAAAATTGAATACTTAATTATCGTTATATTTTTTATCTTATATTTAATCTTTCTATTATATGTAATTTTCTAGATGGTGTAATTTAATTATATATATACACACACATACAGCTGGCAGAAACGTTAGCACGCCGGGCAAAATGCTTTGCGGTATTTCGTCTGCTATTACGTTCTGAGTTCAAACTCCGCCGAGGTCGACTTTGCCTTTCATCCTTTCGGGGTTGATAAATTAAGTACCAGATGAATACTGGGGTCGATGTAATCGACTTAATCCGTTTGTCTGTCCTTGTTTGTCCCCTCTGTGTTTAGCCCCTTGTGGGTAGTAAAGAAATAGGTATACATGTATATACGTGTATACATATATGTGAAGGTGCGTGGATCAATGGTTAGAGCATTGGGGTCGTAATCACAAGGTAGTGAGATTGATTCCAGGACCAGGGGGTGTGCTGTGTTCTTGAGCAAGACACTTTATTTCACGTTGCTCCAGTTCACTCAACTGTAGAAATGAGTTGTGATGTCTCTGGTGCCAAGGTGTATCGACCCCTTTGCTTTCCCCTTGGATAACATTGGTGGCATGGAGAGGGGAGGCTGGTATGCATGGGCGACTGCTGGTCTTCTATAAAACAACCTTACCTTGACTTGTGCCTCACAGGGGAACTTTCTAGGTGCAATTCCATGGTCATTCATGACCGAAGGGGGTCTTCAACTTTTACCCTTATATATATATATATATATATATCAAACCCAAGCTATTTAATATGTTTATTTGCATCATAATTCTCTCTCTCTCTCTCTCTCTCTCTCTCTCTCTCTCTCTCTATATATATATATATATAATATATATATATATATATATATATATATATATATGTATATATATATGTGGCTGTGTAGTAAGGAATTTGCGACCTATCCATACTGTTCAGTGCCACTGTGTGGCACCTTGGGCAAGTGTCTTCTACAATAGCCTCAGGCTGACTAAAGCCTCGTGAGTGGATTAGGTAGATGGAAACTGAAAGAAGCCCATTGTAGCTATGTATGTGTATGTTCATGTTACTGTCTCCTTGCTTTGACATCATGTGATTGCTGTAAACGAGTGC